>NW_005872505.1:37798-54784 GCF_000147115.1 Myotis lucifugus
TAAAGCAATAAGATTATAAAGCAAGAAGCTCAACCATCTTTATTTGTTAGAGGACCTTGATAGTCTATATGCAGAGAACATTTACTCCTGTTCTATATGCTCTTTTATCAGTTCAGAGTCTGCATAGTTAGTACACAGTTTGCAAAGTTTGTTGGAGAACCTAATTAGCAATGTAATAAACTAATCCAAAACAAAGGACTATGTTTGCTTTATCTACATCTTAAAATAAATCTAAATAGCAGCAAAACCAAACAAAGTGAAATACTTAGTGGATACAACTGCATATAGTACTATTAGATCTATTCAAGTCAATCAGGGGAAACTGAATTTTTGTATAAATAATGGCTACAAAAGATAACTGTCAAAAGCAAACGTTTTACAGGTAAAATTTAACATTTGATTTACCAATTAGTTTTTACCATGTATAATTTTTATATGAGTAAGAACTGAACTGTCTGAAGAAAATTTTGATAAAATATAATGCAAGTTGGATAAGCAGAAATTATGTAACTGCGGTTTTAGAACAATGAAATTAAATTGGTTTATAGGAATTTACTTGGTATAATTTCTTTTAAAAAATATATTTCATTGATTTTTTACAGAGAGGAAGAGAGAGGGAGAGAGAGTTAGAAACATTAATGAGAGAGAAACATCGATCAGCTGCCTCCTGCACATCCCCTACTGGGTACATGCCCTTCATCAGAATTGAAACTGGGACACTTCAGTCTACAGGCTGATGCTCTATCCACTGAGCCAAACCAGTTAGCTCAGTATAATTTCTTATACATACTTTAATTTGGAGATTAAAGGAGAATAACTAACAAAAACTGGAGAAGTTAAGACTTTCAGATTACAGTGCAATATAGAGATTTCATGTGAGGCTGCCTTTAAGTATGGGGAAGCTACATGGGGTAAGTACACCAGAGTCAAGCTGCCCACATCAATATAGTTCACTTGCAAGGTTCCATACTGAGTTTGCCTTATCTTCTCAGAGTGGTGGGTTAGGGTAACGGTCCCACCAGATGAACAGCTGTTACTGCAGGTGAACAGCTGCACATCAGGCAAAGGGTGTTTTTTGTTTGTTTTGTTTTTTAACTCACTGGCCTTATTTTTTAAAATATATTTTTATTGATTTCAGAGGAAGAGGGAGAAAGAGATAGAAACATTGATGAGAGAGAAGCATTGATTAGCTGCCTCTTGCAAACCACACACTGGGGATCCAGCCTGCAACCTGGGCATGTGCCCTGACTACAATCAAACTGTGACCTCCTGGTTCATAGGTCGATGCTCGACCACCGAGCCAAACCAGCCGGGCAGGCACTGGTTTTTAATTTTGAATAGAGTGAAGGTGAGCAACATAGAGTTTCACAGGAAGTTCTCTTTAGACAGCATTAAAGAGCTGTAACTTGATGCTTGTGAATGTCTGTACTTGAATAACTGGGAGTTAAACAGTTACTGAACAGACTGGCCTATGGAAGATTTCCTATAAAAAATAATTGGTTTTGTGTAGATATTATATTTTTGTTTACTCATAAAGACCTGCTTGTTATAAAGATAAATTTTTTTAAAACCTGCTTGTACCAGTCACCTCTTCTGTCCTGACGCACATTTCTGAGCAACTGCAAGGCAACAGCCCGAACTTTAGCTGCACACAAGTCTTCTGCATTGTGTACTAAGGCTTTTACATGACGTGGTCGGACACCTGTGAGAAGGGATTATCACCTGTCGGTGCTCAAAACTGCAGACGGGGGGGTATTAACATCTCAAGGACAATCCTTCACTTTGCAGGATGTGGATCACTGAAAACTTTTGTGCGTGTATACTGATAACATAAACATTCATTTCTCACAAGAATATACATAGAAATAGAATTTCTGGGTCACAGGAGGTACATATTTTTACATTTAATAGAAACAGGTTTTCACAGTGCTTCTACCAGTCTCCCTTTCATCTTCTCAACAAAGTCACTCATATTTGATACTAGAGGCCCGATGCATGAAATTCATGCAAGAGAAGGCCTCCCTTCCCCGCAGCTGATGGTATCTGCTTCCCTCTGGCACCCAGACCTGGACTTTCCTCACAGTCCCGGCTTCATCCGTAAGGACGTCTGGTCTAATTAGCATATTTCACTTTTATAATTATAGATTATTAACCCCTTTAATTTGAGCCATTCTTGTGTGGGTATTTTTACTTATCTAATTGTTGTTTATGGTTTGTATTTTCCTGTTGACTAATGGTATTTAACATATACCTATTAGCCATTTCGATACAGTCTTTTGTGAAGTACCAGTTTAAATGTTTAGCTATTTGCGCGTGTGTGTGTGTGTGTGTGTCTGTGTGTGTGTGTGTGTGTGTGTGTGTGTGTGTGTGTGTCTGTGTAGGTGGGGGGAAGGGGGATATGGGGGCGGGGCGGGAAGTGAGGAAGGAAGTTGGTCTTTTTCTTATTGAAGTTCTTTATACTGTCTGTATACTAGTCCTTTGCTGAATATATGTATTGTGAATATTTTCTACCAGTTTCTGGTTAACATTTTACTCTCTTAAACTTGTATTGTGATGGAAAGAATTTTTAATGGGATACATCTATATTAATAAAAGGGTAATATGCTAATTAGACCAGACCTCTTCTGGACAGTCTTCTGGATGTCCATCCTGACAAAGTTGGGCCCAGGTGAAGACATCCGGGGTCCCAGGTGCCTGCTGCTGGCCTGGGCAAAGCTGCCCATTGTACTGGGCGCCTGTGGCTGTGGCCAACCTGGGAGAAGCTGGCTCAGGTCCCAGGTGGTTACAGCCGGCCAGAGAGAGGGAAACCCAGGCCCTGGGAGCCTGTGGCCGGCCAGAGGAGAGAAGCCTGGGTCCCGGGGGCTGGGGTCACGTTAAAGGTGCTTAGGGGTGATCATGCTGGGAGGGGAGCAGTTAGGGGTGATCAGGCAGGTAGGCTGAAGTGGTAGGGGTGATCAGGAAAGCAGGCAGGCAAGCAGTTAGGAGCCAGCGATCCCGGATTACAAGAGGGATGTCCGACTGCCGATCTAGGCCCGATCCTGCCCTCGGGATCAGGTATAACCGGCAGTCGGACATCCCCTGATGGGTTCCGCATTGTGAGAGAATGCAGGCCGGGCTGAGGGGGCCTGCCCCCTGCATGAATTTCGTGCACCAGGCCTCTAGTTAACTAATATTGTTCTTTATGATGATTGTTATCTACTCCTGTAAATTATTTACTCCTTCTCCAAAGTCATGAGATATTCTCCTTAAACTGTGATATTCAAACTTGAGTGAGAATCAGCAGCATCATGGAGGTGTTTTGTTTTTTTGTTTTTTAAATTTATTTTTTACATACTTCCAAAATGTTTAGTTCTTTACAGTAAGGTCAGGAAAGAGGTTTAAAAATTTGCATTTTTATACAACTTTCAGATGATGCTGATTCTGGTGGTCTGAGGATCACACTTTGAAAACCA
Source organism: Myotis lucifugus (assembly GCF_000147115.1). Classification (NCBI taxonomy): domain Eukaryota; kingdom Metazoa; phylum Chordata; class Mammalia; order Chiroptera; family Vespertilionidae; genus Myotis; species Myotis lucifugus. The sequence goes on from NW_005872505.1 coordinate 41,251, forward strand.
CTTTATCTGTAAGAAGCTTACCTTTTACATTTAGATATACAATATGCCTGGACTTGATTTTTGTGTGTGCTATGAAATGGGGATAAAAGTTATTTTTTTCCATGTAAGTCAATTGACTAATAACGATGATATGAAGCACCAATTATGTTGTAATTTAAGTGCCTATATGTATAATGACCTGTTGCTGAACTCCTTATTTTATTCCAGTCTTCTGTGAGTCTATCCTTTGCCAATGTAATGTAATAGAGTAATCTTAATTACTTTAGATTTAATAGATCTTGATAACCACTACTCATCCAGCTATGTTGTTGTTGTTTTTCTTCAAGTGTATCTTGTAAAAGAAGAGGAAAAATTGTAAGAAAACAATACAGAAGTACAGGCTTTTTGGAAGCTAAGGGTTACTTACTGTCTCTGAAGTCTAAATATCTGTGAGACACCTCTGTTAAAAAGAAAACACATTTGCAAGTCAAGAGGATTTTGAAAAGTAAAGAAGAAAGGGAATTAAGATTTTGAAAATTGAAAATACCCAGTGTATGGGCTGAATTTGCTCTCCCTAAAATTTATATGCTGAAGTCCTATCCCCCAATATCTCAGAACGTGACTGTATTTGACAAAAGACCTTTATGGAGATCATTCAATTAAAACCAGGCCTTTGTGACGAGCCCTAATCCATTCTGAATGGTATCCTTCTAAGAAAAAAATTGGGCACACAGACACCAGGACCAGGGATGGGTGTGCACAAGGGAACGGTGATGTGAGCACACAGCAAGAAGATGGCCTGTCCAACAGCCAAAGAGAGAGGCCTCAGGAGAAACAAACCTGCTGACACCTTGATCTTAAACTCTGTCCTCTGAAACTCTGAGAAATACATTTTTGGTGTCTGAGTTACTCAGTCTGCGAGTAGCTATGGTAACCCTAGCAAACCAACACATCGGGTGTTGGCAAAGTTTTCTTCTAGATGATTAGCCATTAAGCAAATTAGGAACAAGTGTATAACAGGCATTGCAGGATAATAACTAAATATTTAGGCAGCATTTTCAGAACATATTAGGGAAATATCAAAATCGTCTTAAAAACATATAGCAAAGAGTTTCTTCACCTACTTTCTATCTGATAATAAGAGCCTTGACAAAATAAATTAGAAAAAGAAAAAAAAATTTAAAACGCAATCTACCAAAAGAGGCACCTGGTAGGTATGTGAATTTTTATCACTAACAAGTGATTGCTAGAACAGGCGAAAACTATTAAGCAGTATAACCCAGTGATGGCGATCCTTTTTAGCTCAGCGTGTCAGCATTTTGAAAAACCCTAACTTAACTCTGGTGCCGTGTCACATATAGAAATTTTTTGATATTTGCAACCATAGTAAAACAAAGATTTATATTTTTGATATTTATTTTATATATTTAAATGCCATTTAACAAAGAAAAATCAACCAAAAAAATGAGTTTGTGTGTCACCTCTGACACACGTGTCATAGGTTCGCCATCACTGGCAATCAATGTTCTCAGACCAAGAATTCTCATCAGTTTTAATTGAGGAGTTAGGTTATATCTAACACACAAGTATTGTTGTTTGTTATGTAGGTTTAAATTTAATACTTTTGGTATCTTTATAAATTAAAAACCAATTGAAATATTTTCATGGATATACAGGTCTCACTGCCAAGGTCTGACATAATCATTGCAAACAATATTCTGGTGCTCTAATTGAACAAAGCCACATAAGTAGTGCAAATATATAGTAGATAAAACAGATTTTTTAAAAAAATATGTTTTTATTTTAGAGAGAGAGGAAGGGAGAGGGAGAGCGAGATAGAAACATCAATGAGAGAGACATCAATCAACTGACTCCTGCACGTCCTCCTAATGGGGGCTGAGGCCGCAACCTGGGTATGTGCCCTGACCAGGAACTGAATCTGGGACCTCTTGGTTCATGGGTCGGTGCTCAAGCACTGAGCAACACTGGCCAGACAGATAAAACATTTAATTGAGACTCATTCCATTCTTGTACTTTCTTTCACAGGAGAATTATCACAGTCTTCTCAAGTTATGTTTTGTGCCATCATTCCAGAAATAAAATTCATAACTGTGATTTACATATTATACACAGGAATTTAAGGGTCATGCAATAACACAATGCTTTAGGTTTGAAAGTGAGTCAGGAAGGAAAGACTGAGATTATATTGAATGGACAAAGAGTAAGAAAAAATGGAGAGATCTCTGCTGGGTTTAAATGGAGAATGACTGCTAAGACATGCAGAAGTGAGATACAAGGAAAGACCAAGATATGGAAACAAGTCAAGTTCCCATTGATAGAGGATGGGTAAGAAAGTGGTAGTACAGATATACAATGGAATATTACAGGGCCATAAAAAAGAACAAATTCTTACCATTTGTGACAGCATCGGTGGGTCGACTCTAGAAGGTATTATGATAAGTGAAATAAGCCAGTCAGAGAAAAAAAATACCACATGATTTCTCTTATACATGGAATCTAAAGAACAAAATTGAAACAAACTCATAGATACAGGGAACAGACTGACAGTTGCCAGAGGGGAGGAGGATTGGAGGAATGGGTGAAAAAGTAAAGAGATTAAGAAGTAAAATTGAGCCCGGCTGTGGTGGCTCAGTGATTGAGCAACGACCTATGAACCAGGAGATCATGGTTCTATTTGGTTAGGGCTCATGCCCGACTGTGGGCTCGTCCCCAGAGTGGGGCATGCAGAAGGCAGTCGATCAATGATTCTCTTTCATCATTGATGTTTCTATATCTCTCTCTCCCTTTCTCTACCTCCCTAAAATCAATAAAGATATATTTTTTAAAAGAAGTAAAATTGATTGTTACGAAATAGTCACAGGGATGTAAAGTACAACACAGGGAATATAGTTAGTAATACTGTAGTAACTATGTATGGAACCAGGTGGGTACTGAAAATATTGGAGGGAACACTTTGTAAGGATATAATTGTCTCATCACTATGCTGTACACCTAAAACTAATACTAAATAATATTTAACATAAACTAATTGAAAAGTAAAGTTTTTTTAAAAAATGAGGGAAAAGCAAAATGGGGAGGAAGAGCAAATGGATGGAAAGCAATGGAAGCCCAGTGAGACACACAGAATGCTAGAGGGAAAGGTGACAAGATTAGAAAACATTTACTTCTTTCAACCCAGTTATGTTACAGATAAGAAAACTGAGGCCAGAATGCTGATGTGTTTTTTCCAATTCAATGCATCCAGCAGGTGTCTCATCCAGGAATGTATCTTGACTCTCAGTCCTAAGATCCTGTTAGGTCAAGAGACTTGCTTTGAAGGGCAAGAAGCACTCTCAGCAGATACACATAGAGGCTGGAAGCCAGAAAGAGGATAGAGAAGCTTGAAGTCAAGTGGGAGGGAAAAGAAGAAGCTCAGTAAAAGGCACATGAGTGTAAGAGGCAGTGGGTTTCTCTAGCAGGGAAGTTGAGGTTACTGCTGCTGGAAAGTGGGAGTTCAGATGAGTGTGTGAGACTGTGTGGGAGGGGAGCCCTGGTCTGTGTTCTGAGGAGAGCTTCAGAGGACAGAGACATTCCAGAGCTCTGATGGTGTTTGAGGAGCACCACGTAACAGCTGTTAGAGCATGAGCATGCTTGTAGCCTAAGCACCAATGGACCAAGAGGACGGATTTCCAGGGAGATCTGAAGACACAGGGGAAAACATGGGCGTCCTGCCCTGGCCAGTGTGGCTCAGTTCATGGAGGTTAGTCCCGGGCATCAAAAAGGGGCAGGACAGTTAACAAGAGTATGTGCTCCCTTGAGGTGGTTACACCTGAGAGGGGTCTGGAAAAGATTACCTTTGACATTTCAAAGGTGTGTTCACCTATATGCACAAGAACAATGGACAGAGCCTGCTTAAGGCAAAGATACACCTGTTATAGACCTGGAGCATGACTACCCATTGTGACCTGCCTAGTTAGCAAGTTATGACAGGTCACCCTGTGAGGCTACTTTCTGTCACTGAACTTGTCAGATTGACCACATGGCACTTTTTAAATTGAGGTATGAGAGGCAATTCTCAGGTAAAGATGAGGTAGGAATGGTTGGGGCTTCAAAAGGTTGATAATGAGAGATGTTCAGTAACTAGTAGTCTGTCCTGCCATGTAGATTGGTTTAAAAATGTTTCTGCTAAAAGCTTATTATGGGCAAGTCCCCTCATTTAAATTCTTTAAGGAAGAAGTAAAAGTTTCTTATAAACCTGCAGGGTCTTAATTGTCTTTGGCTCAACATAATTCCAATGCTAAGGCTCAAAATAATACAAATGCTAAAGTGGCACATTCTGGGGAGGCCTGTTCTGAACCCCTACAATAGCCATAGAGTAATTTAGTTTATCAGCTAGTTAGCACCAATCCAAATCTGTGTGTCTTTTTTTTGTATTTATGCAATTATTTCATTCTTTTCTCCTAAAATTCCCTGGTTCTCATCCTGTAATCAGAACACTATGTGGTTTCTGCTTGAATTTGTGCTTCCCAAATTGCAATACAAATAAACCCTTATTGCCTCGCATTTTGGCTTTTTAATTTTTCGTTGAGGTAATCTTAAATTTTTCCAAAATATTTTAAGAATTAGCCTTAGATAATTTGTTTACTTTATACAAGTAAATAACAAAATAGAGCACATTTATCTAGAAGTTACAAAGGAAAACAACATTTTAAGTGCCTTTTAAACAGGATAAGCATGAAAGAACAGGTTCAGCATGGCCAGCAAAGACCAGTGTATGATAAAATAAGCTGGAACATCCAAGCAGGGCCAGTAAGAAGGAAATCTTGGATAAAGAACTCCAATATGTTCTATTAATTTAATTTCCCACAAAATGTCACTGTTTTTAAAAATTATAACTAATAGATTTGCAGCATAACCCTCTGTGTAAACCTCATGCTTATTAGCATATATTTAAATCCTAAATAAAACTGTAAGATTCTCATTTCACCAAGTAGAAATACAAGCAAAGATTTCCGATACCTTATGTGGAGAGCGGCTACAGTGTTTGGACAGAATCAAGCGTCCGACTAATGAGAAGGCACAATACTCTCATGGCCACGTGCAAAGCCCAGCTTGGGGGGCGGAGCCCGCACAATTATAGCCAACAGCTATGGTTGTGAGCTTGAACCTATGGTCCCAGGACGTGGCCACACGTGCCTGAGTGATGTGGGCTTGATAGAGTTCAGGTGCATATAACTGAGTAGGATCGAAACCCACGAGAATGTTGTAAACACCCTTACTTTGCCTCGTGGAATCTGGCTATAAAATAAAGACACGGCTTGTATTCCGTAGCGCTGTCGTTAGCTCTCCATCAGAGAGGACAGTGTCCCACCAAGCTGCAGCTTTCTTCTCTTGTCTGTCCTTTCTCCATCCTTCACCATCCCCTCTCAGGGTCACCGGGCCTGTCGGAGCTGGTGCGGCACATAAGGCTCCCAATGTGGGGCTGAGTATGCCATGGCCATGTCGGCTCCCCACAACCTTAAACAATAATGTTTAAAATCTGTCTAATGAAAAAAATAATTGGATGCCTGAACCCAATTATTCAATCATTCAAACTTATTCACTGAGCACCTTGCCAGGAGGCATTCTGCTAGAGTTGGGGACCCAGTACAACAGAGGTATACAGACCTGACACACTGAGAAAATCACTGGAGCCAAGATTCTGCCTGGGCAACATCAATTAGGGGTTGGGACTTTGTTTCAAGAGGCTTGTTTTTGACTAGTCTATACATTATAATGAAACCCAACACACCAAGGTTTATAGTCCTTAGTTTATGTGCTTCCTTCTTAAGTAGAATGAAAGCTCCTTGAATAAAGTGATTGCCTTAAAGACCACTAGATATTCACGAGTGTTGCAAGGTGCCTGTATCCAGGCAGGTGCTCAGTGACTCTTGGGTAAATGAATATATAACAATGCAAGTCAAACAGAGATTTTTCTTTATGTTTGCAGGTTCCTGTGGTCTGTGTGATGGCTACCGGTTCTTCTCTAAGGATAATGAAGTAGTAGTTTATATACTGTTACATAGGGCAACTGTAGGAGATCCTGAAAATCAAATAAATCAGCCAATGAGATGTCAGAAATATGATACAATGGGGTGGGGCTTAGACAGAAGAAGAGAGTATTTGAAGAAAATTTAAACTTGGCAAGAAAAGAACAGTGACAGGAAAGAGCAGGGACAACAGAACTTTAGGAAAAAATTGGAAAACCACTTAGTTTTATGCTTTCATTGTCTGAATGAGAAGGAAATATCTCCAGAGATAAACTGACTTTTCAATGGTGCATTAAACTTATCCCATAGAGGCTGAATTAGAGAAAGATGTACAGAATGAAGGCTGAACAAGGAAGATGCTGAAAGCCAGATAAGAGAGTCAGAAGTGGAGGGGAAATGAAAGGCTGAATTGGTGTTTAGAGTTTAGGGAAGGAGCACTGGTTATTTTTTGGGGTGTTTTTGTTTTTTGTTTTGTCTGTTGTTAGATGAAGGAAGTCAGAATAGAGGTATTGTGGAGTAGTTTTATTTAAACAGAAGCTAAACACAAACTTTCCTGAGGAAGAAGTAACATCTTTAACTGAAATGCTGCTTCTGCAAATTCCATTGCTAGCTGTTCTCCTCGCAAGTGGTGACAATGAAGATGGTAAGAACTCTGACAACTGCCCTGTTGGGTGCAAAAGGGTGTGTGTGTGTGTGTGTGTGTTCCTGTGTGGTGTGGTGTCCCCAGAACATACCTGGAGAGGAGAATGTCAGCATGGTTCTCAGTATCCCGTACTCTGGGACCCTGTGCCCTTCTGAGGGTTGTTTGTAAAGCCTGGGGCCCTGGGCAGCTGAATGTCTGCTGAGGTAGCCATGGCTTCCCTAATCTCCAGATTCTGAGTGCTTCCTTCCTGGCGCCTTTCTTCATTCTCTCTCCTTCCAGATGCCTTTTCTTCTCCTCATTCTCTGTGTTCTTTTGCCACAGCCTTCCAGGAGGAGATCACCTTCAAAATCATCCACAGCTCATCCTTCTACAACCATTCCTGGGTGAAAACTTGGAAATCAGCTTGGTTGGATGACGTGCAGACTCATGGCTGGGACAACACTGACAATATTATTTTCCTGCGTCCTTGGTCGAACGGAAACTTGAGCAAGGAAGAGATAAATGTAATGGTAAAGTTCCACCATAGGCTCTCCACTGAAATGCCGCACAAAATTCACAGACATGCCAGTCAATGGCAGCTTAAATGTAAGTTCAATTCCCAAAATGGGGAGACCCAATGTGCTGGGTGAGGGGTGTATGTCTCAATGAGTTCCTTATTCCAATTTTCCCCACATTCAATCTCTTCAGCATTCTCTGTATATTTTTTGTAACCTATTGTATTTCATTCACCCTGGGTTATTATAATCACAACTCTCATACTACATACTTTCTAATTCTCTTGCTCTCACCATTTATGTCACCTTCTTTCAACAAATTGCTCACTTCTATTCCAAAAAAAGAAAGCATTCATTTTTCCTCTACCTTCAACTACCACCAATTACACTTTTTCTGAACTCCTGATAAAACCAAACGTTGTTCCATTACCTCAAATCCCCCAAACTTTTCTTATTTCCTTTTTTTGCTTCCACTAATTTCATCTTTACTCCCTCTTTCCTCTACAGTGGGGCCTTGACTTACGAGTTTAATTCGTTCAGAGACCAAGCTCGTTAAGGAGCTCGTTAACTCAAATTACTCTGTCAACTCAAAGCAAAAAAATCTGCCGAGAGACAGCTGGTATCTCAAACAACTTGTTAGTCGGGACACTCGTAAGTCAAGGCCCCACTGTAATTTACAAACCGTCTTCCCTAGATCCCTTTGGGATACAAATAATAGGAGGCTGTGAGCTGCACCCTGGGGGATCAATAGTAGCCTTCAATCAATTCGCTTATCAAGGATCAGAGCTCCTGCACTTACAGAACAGTTCATGGTGGCCATCTGTAAAGGATGAAATTATAGCTCAGCCTATGTGCAGAGTATTCAATCAGTACCATGTCGCCAACAAAATAGTACAGAGGATTCTCAGTTACTCCTGCCCACGTTTGCTCTTGAGTATTCTTGAGGCAGGGAAGGCCGATCTCCAGAGACAAGGTCAGTCCCATATCCTTCCTCCAAGAATTTTCTAAAATTACACCTTCCCACCTTCCCTTTAAATTGAGAATAAGGGGTCAAGAGGGAGAAGGATAATGCGTGATGAATTCCCAGCATGTGGCAGATGTGTCTGTCTAAGCTGATGTGAAGATATGAACCTCCAAGTCTGTGTTAGAGTCCTAATCTGAGTATCTCTCCTGTTCTCTGCAGTAAAACCAGAGGCCTGGCTGTCCACTGGCCCCAATCCTGGTCCTGACCGTCAGATGCTGGTTTGCCATGTCTCTGGCTTCCATCCAAAGCCAATTTGGGTAAAGTGGATGCGAGGTCAACAGGTACAACAGGGCACTCAACAAAGTGGTATCTTGCCCAATGCTGATGGCACATGGTACCTTCAGGTTTTCTTGGAGGTGGAAGCCACTGAGACATCTGGCCTGTATTGCCGGGTGAGACATAGCAGCCTAGGAGGCCAGGACATCCTCCTCTACCTGGGTAAGAAACACTGGGGCCCACACTGGGAATGGGAGTAGATGGTCCACAAGCAGAGCAGGAGACCTAAGTAAAACATTTGGGATTTATGGACTCCAGACCCAAAAAAATGAAACTAGTTCAATAAATAGAAGAATTGAAAATGAGAAACCTGCAGAAGTAGGAAGATGTTGAGGGTTAGATGAAAGATTCAACTCTGAAGAGGGAGGAGAGAGGAAACAAGAACAAAGATTAGTGAGGCGAACACTCAAATAAAAAAGGCAGACTAGGGAAAGGCACTAAATGGGGTGGGTTTGAAATGACACCTTGTGTGCATCCAAACCCACAGAACATCATCAAGGCTCCGTGGGCTGGATCATCTTGGCAGTGATGGTGCCCCTGGTGCTTCTGACAGCTCTTGCATTTTGGCTTAGGAAGCGCTGGTGAGTTTTTTGTGCCCATATTTCCTGTTCCTTCATCCTCTCCCTACTTGTCTTCCCACCTTTCTTCTCTCTCTCTCTTGCTCTCTCTCTCGCTCTCTCTCTCTCTCTCTCTCTCTCTCTCTCCTCTTAGTCCTTCTTTCCTCAGTCCCTTTCCTTTTACTCTTCAGTTCTCACCTCCACCTCATGCAGAGTAACTTCCATCTCTGTTCTTATTAGGTCACACTGTGAGCCTCCTGCCAGTCTTCTTCCTTTGGAATGAGATCCAGCAGCCCTGGTCTTCCAGATATATTTAAACGCAGCATGGCAACAAAGTCCGTTCAGCTCTCCATGTACAACGTCGGTTGTTTATATGTTGTTATTTGTGTGTTTAATGATTAGTTATTAATATGAGCTAAAGGTAATTTTGCAGGACTTGCTTTCTGACCTGGTTCAGAGATAAAACTGTTATTTTAACTCAGGATAAAATGAGATCCTATCAATTTTACATATTGAAAAACTGATGAATCTCAGGCCCATTTCAGATGTCACCTCTTTATGGGGCCATCCCTGATTCACAAGTGGAAGCAGTGTCTGAACTCCCACCACACTTTTCAGTGGACTTTGCTGAATCTACTTCTCACTTTTTATCCGTTGTTGCAGTCATGTAGGCCCCTTTTCACCTTCTAATTTTTAAGCCTGAGAGCAAAGTCTATGTCTTTTTAAAATTTGTATCATTTACAAAGTGTATAACTGTATGTAATATGCTTTCAATAAAAGCCTGTGTTAAGTTTGATCAGGTACCTGAAGTTCTAGAGAAGGAAGGAGGATTCAAGGAAGTAACAAGTGACCATATTTTATATCCTGCTACTTAACACAAACGCATTTTTCTATCAATTTGTGAAAAAAAATATTATTTACAAGTTAATTCAGGCTCAGGTGTAGGAAAAGAAAATTTGAGGCAATATTCATAAAAGTACACAGGAAATTCAGCACTTCCATTGGTCTGGTTCACTCCATTGGCCCAAGCATCAGGGAATGAATCTTAAGTTTAGAATAGTACAGTAGATGCAGTAATGGCAATTTTCCTGTTATTTCCTTTAACAAAAGAAAATCTTGACAACCCAGTACTAATCTTGGACATACCCAAGGCTACAAATACTGCCATTTTTTTTTAAATACCTTCGAGTAAAAGCCAACCATTGAAAAGAAAAACCCTGTCTTGTTTCCAGTTATTCCACAGGTAGCAATAGCACCTTCTAAAAGGCAGATTTGGCTTGTCATACGTGTAAGAAACATTTTATACAAAAGGAAGAATCTAGAGCAAAGATAATTTCGGCATCCATGCTCACAATATTAACCAAAAAGGAAAAACAATACTTTTTAAAAACATAACTGCTCATAAAACACATGATAAGCAACAGACTCAGTCATGATCAAAACCAGTAAATTTACATGTCTTTATCACAAATTCTTTAAGGGTAAAATAATAACTTAAGACTGATAAAGTAAATAACCACAGAATAGCTCCTTTTGCCAAAATATACATACCACCTATTTCTTTTACTGCAATGGAAACATATTTCTTTTAAATTTAAAAAAAATGTAAGTTATATTCCCATTGAAGTTATTCTAATTTACTTCCTGTACAGTTTTCTATAGAATAACAATTATAGAATGTAATTTTAGAAAACACTATTGAGACCCATTTAAAAAAATCAACCCTTGTGAACTAAGGGTTAATTAAAGTGGAATGGACCTAAGATTAGTATTTTTTCTATACTGCGATGAAGTTCCTATATTTAAAATTAGCCCTTTGGCACTGGCAGTTAAAGTTGTTTGTAATTTGCACCTTTTTTTTCCTTCTTCATCAAATGTCAGGCTCTATTTCTCCCAAATCCACGGGATATGCTTGGTTGCCATACAATTCATTTACCTACAAATTCACATTCTCCTTACAACCAGATATTACAAGTTCCATTTACAAGACTATGTAAATAATAAAGTTATCCCATTCCTATTTAAATTACTTTAGATTAAGGATATATGAAACTCTACAGAAAAACGTGAATTAGACCAACATGCACAACAGAGTAAAAGGAAAAACTTTACAAAGTGGCATTCTAGCTGTAATATACCCACATAACTTGTAGGGATGGAGACACAAGAAAGTTAAGTGTGACGCAAAGAAAAGAACGCGGATTTAAGAGAACTCAAGTAATCCAAAAACAGCTGTGTGTGTGTGTTTTAACATTGTCTTGAACTTCTTCTTCCTGCCTTTTACACTAACTCACCTGACTTCAGTTTTACCTTTCCTGTACTGCTGACAGAGCAGTTCTCTGTGGTGAAATGGTAAAGTCAAAGGCAAAGAATCAAAGTTCTCAGTAAACCAAGCAGAACATTTAGATCCCGAATAACTGGGCTATTAGTGACTTACAAGCCACCTGTACTAATTCCAAGTAAATTAGTTTTGACTAAAAAAGGTACAGTGGTGCCTTGACTTATGAGTTTAATTCGTTCCGAGATCGAGCTCGTTAAGGAGCTCATTAACTCAAATTACTCTGTCAACTCAAAGCAAAAAATCGGCCGAGAGACAGCTGGTATCTCAAAAAACTCGTTAGTCGGGACAAGCATAAGTCAAGGCCCCACTGTACCAAAATTCAACAGACTCACCAACTAACCTAACAGACTTATGTTTGAATTTATCTAACTTCCATAAATACATCTTCATTTTAACTTTAACAGGGCATGCTTTCAACTACTTAGATATTTTAAAGCTGCATGAGTATAAGAAGTCCTTTCAGAAGATGTATTGCTGCCACTAGTTTTTCCTTGACGGGATATGTCTGGATAAACTGACATAGTTAACCCTTTCTACTGTATCCCCTTTACAAGTATTTAAATTTTTTTCTCCCTTTAAAATGTATAAGAACATTACATCATTGCATCATAAGGTAGTATATGAAGACCTCAGAAGGATGCTGGTTACCAACACAGTTTGCTGGAACTCACCTTTAAAAGAGCTGCTCCTTAATTTTACTACCACACTCCCAGACATGAAATACTGCTGACACAGGACACTGGCAGTAACTGTATTAGGATGAGCCTAAATCCAAAACTGGATGGATTTTTCAAAGGTTCCTGTTGCTTATGCCCCAAAGCTCTCCTTTGCCTGTACTCCCCACTGTGTGGAATGTTGGACACACAACTAGCAAAACTGTAGGTAACATCTCAGTGCCAACTACATAAAGAAAATGTCAGTCCCAAGATTCTGTGACTACGGATTGCTATTCAATGGATTAGGCTCCTGGCAAAGTACTAACCTGGACCAAGTCCACAAGACAACAACATCACAAAAGCAAAGGAGGAAATCCATGCACTGTCATTTAGGATCTCTGGGACTGTGATACAGTGATGATGAAAGGTAGGATGATACCTGTGGCAAAGGCAGATCATGTGACTGTCAGGCTGTGGCCAGAGCCCTTGAGAGTAAGATCTGGCGTGGGAAGGAGTGGCTTGAGGATGCTGACGAGGCAGAAAGCAGAGCTGCTTTTAGGAATGAAATTCACCTTGTTTTTGTCAGGATAGTAAAAGGCTGGATTTCATGAAGTTGTTTTGGCCTACATATAGAACAGACAAACCAATGCATTTATGTCACAGAACAGTGGAAATACATTCCTTTATCATTATTTTTTTAAAGCAGATAACAGACTCATATAGGGAATACAAAATTCAAGCTATGTCGAAAGCTTCAAATGTTATGGACCAAAGCGTGATTAGACAGGATTCAAAATCTCTACAGTGGGCCTTGACTTACCAGTTTAATTCATTCCGAGACCAAGATCGTTAAGGAGCTCGTTAACTCAAATTACTCTGTCAACTCAAAGCAAAAAATCAGCAGAGAGACAGCTGGTATCTCAAACAAAGCTTTAGTCGGGACACTAGTAAGTCAAGGCCCCACTGTATTTCAGAACGCCGGGAGGACACCATTCACCTTGCTGCTGTCAGTTCCCTGGCGAGCCCTGTGCACCATAAGCTTTCCCAGGCTGCCAAAAGGGTCCATGGCACAAAACAGGTAAAGAGCTCCTGCAAGAGGGGCTGAGAGATGTGATAAAACGGCTTGTAAAAGGCTTACAAGGAGCACAGGGAGTGACAACCAGTGCACAAAGGAGTAGGGAGTTTGGGAAGAAGCAGCCTTCCAAAGGAAGTCACACCTGAGCTCGGTGGTAAAGAATGAAGAAACAGGCCTTGAGAGTGGGTGCAAAAAGAAAAGAGTGTCAAGTAGCAATGCTTTGGGTGGTAGATTTTATCGATGAAGAGTGAATACTGCCCCTGAACAGCTCTGACAAATGTAGTAATTTATGAATAAAGACATTACATGAGGGAGTGGGCTCATGAAGACAGGCCCCGCTCCAGCTGCCACCTCTCTGGTCCTCCGGTGGTCTAAGCCTCCCCCTGAGGGCTCTAGCAGCAGAGGCCTGGGGCAGCGGACCAAAAGTTCCAGCCACTGTGTGACTTCACCCCTCTCAGCC
>NW_005872505.1:54884-58468 GCF_000147115.1 Myotis lucifugus
CCTCCCAGCCTTGTTGTTGGGACTTAATGAGATAAATCCAGTGCCTGGCACACAGTAAGTGTTCAATAGATGGCAAGGCCCTCTCTCTGTGTGGGATCTATGGAGATACTAGCCACGCCTCTCCTGGAAGGGTCTAGATCTGCTCTGTCCACCAGAAAAGTCATGGACCCCATGTGGCTACTGAACACTGGAAATGTGGCCAGTCAGAATTGAGATGTGTCATCAGAGTGAAATATACAGCAGATTCTGGCAACCTGGTACCTAAAAGGAATGCAAAATACCTCATGAATAACGTTTTACATTGACTACATGTTGAAATGACATATGTCTGGTACATTGGGTTACATGAAACATTAAATTTAAAAATTGCATCATTTAAATTGTTTCTTGAATAAAATAGAAACTTAACTCATTGAGTTCTTTTAGGCCCACAAATGTATTTGGATATGCTGCTGTTAAGAGGACACATTCCTCTATTTTTACTATCTGAGAGTATGTTTTTTTCTTTTTTTAAATTCTCATTCGAGAATATTTTTCCATTGATTTTTAGAGAGAGAGTGGAGGAGAGAGGGAAAGACAGGCAGGAACAATATGAGAGAAACACATCGACTGGCTGCCTCCTGCATGCATGAGCCCTGACCAGGGCCAGGGCAGGGCAGGAGCCTGCAACCAAGGTACGTGCCCTTAACCAGAATTGAACCCAGGACCCTTCAGTCCACAGGCCAATGCTCTATCCACTTAACCAAACCGGGTAGGGTTAGTTTTCTTTTATAAATATATATTTTTTTACTTTAGAGATGAAGGGAGAGGGAGAGATGGAAACATCAGTGATGAGAATCACTGATCACCTGCCTCTTACCTGCCCTCTACTGGGGATTGAGCCCACAACCCGGGCATGTGCCTTGACAGGGATCATAGATGTTCAACCACTGAGCCACAGCAGCTGGACGAGTCCAAGGTTTTTAATTATTTAAATTTGTTTGAAGCTATCTTCTTTTAAAATTTAAATTTTATTTTTAAAAATTGATTTTAGAGATGGGATGGGGTCAGAGAGAGAGAGAGAGAGAGAGAGAGAGAGAGAGAGAGAGAAAAGAAAGGAAGGAGAAACATTGATGTGAGAAAGAAACACTGATTAGTTGCCTTGCACCCTGATCAAGGCCTGAACTGCAACCTACATGTGCCCTGACCAGAACTGAACCACCACCTTTTTGGTGTATGGGACGATGCTCCAACTACTGTACAAACTGGCCAGGGCAACAGTTATTACTTTTGAAAAGAAATAACTGATGATATAATTATGGATAATACTTGGTTTCTTGACAAAGTACTCCAAATAAAATATGAGACAAGAATTGCAAAGGCCCTGGCCGATGGCTCAGCTGTCTGGAGCATTGTCCCATACACCAAAAGGTTTCAGGTTGGATCACGATCAGGACAACATACTGAGGTTGCTGGTTGGAAACCCAGTCAGGATCAATGCAGGAGGCAGCAATCAATTTTTCTCTCTCTCTAAACTCAATAAAAATATATCCTCGGCTGAGGATTAAAAAAAATTGCAGAAATACATTCATATCAAATTATTTATCTCGATTTATATTATAAAAAGTATGGCAAGTGCTGGTGAGGATGTGGGGAAAAGGGAACCCTCATGCACTGCTGCTGGGAATGCAGACTGGTGCAGCCACTATGGAAAACAACATGGAATTTCCTCAAAAAATTAATTATGGAACTGCCATTTGACCCAGTGATCCCACTTCTAGGAATATATCCTAAGGAACCAGAAACACCAATCAGAAAGAATATATGCACCCCTAAGTTCACAGGAGGGCAATTACAATAGCTAAGATCTGGAAACAGCCCAAGTGCCATCAGTAGATGAGTAGATAAAAAAGCCGGGGTACATTTACACCATGGAATACTATGCAGCATGTCCCTCCATACTGTCTCTTACTCTTTGAGACAGTATGGAGGGACCTGGAGACTATTATGCTAAGCTTAATTAACAAGTCAGAGAAAGACAAGTATCACATGATCTCACTCATGTGTGGAATCTAATGAACAAAATAAATTGATGAACAAAATATATCCAGAGATATAGAAGCATAGAAAAGACAGCAGAATCTCAGAGGAAGAGAACAACCAAAGAACTTGTATGCATAACCTGTGGACACAGGTGATGAAGGCCTGTGGCGAGGGAGGGGAGGAGGGGGACAGGGATAGTCTAGAAGGGGTCACTGGGGGGAAATGTGGGATATACATAATACTTTCAATAATAAACATTTAATTGTTTTTTAAAAGTTTCTTAAAAAACAGTTTTAACTGAGGTAAGAAGATAACATCTGATTAGGTTGGTATTAATATATGTAATATAATTGTTAAATATCATATATAAAATATAGTGGACAAACATAAATAATAATAAATATTAAAATAATTTGTTATTAAAACTCTCCCACAAAGAAAACCTGTGGCTCAGAAAGATTGTTGAATCCAAACATTTAAAGAAGAAGAAATACCAGCCTTATATTAAAACCTTTTAGAAAACGAAGAAGGCATTCCTAATTTACTATATGAGGTCAGCATATTTCTACATTAAAAACTTACAAGATAATTGCAAGAAAATCAAACTATCCACCAATATTTCTTATAAACATAGATACAAAATTCCTAACAAAATGTAATAGAATCTGGCACTGTACAAAAAGGCTATTATATGATGACTATTTGGGTTTATCCCAGATGAGGAAGATTTTTTTAAATTTAAAAATCAATCATTATAATTCACCATGGTGACAGAATAGAGGGGAATAATCATGTTTTATCTCAATAGGTAGAAATAAACATTTGAAACATTGAGCACCTTCTCATGTCAAAAACTTCCAGTGAACTAGGAATGAAAGGGCACCTTATCAATTTCAAAAGAGGGAAAAAACCAAAACAGCTAACATCCCACTAAATGGTGACACTTTTGGCTTCTCTCCTAAGGACATTTGTATTCATCATTGTAGTGAATGCCCCAATCTTATTAATTAAGAATTAATATGACAAAATAAGAAATTAAAGCCATAAGATTATAAACCAAGAAGCTCAACTATCTTTATTTGTAGAGGACATGATAGTCTGTATAACGGAGAACATTTACTCCTGTTCTATATGCTCTTTCATCAGTTCAGAGTCTGAATAGTTAGTACACAGTTTGCAAAGTATGTTGGAGAACCTAATTAGCAATGTAATAAACTAATCCAAAGCAAAGGACTATTTTTGCTTTATCTACATCTTAAACTAAATATAAATAGCAGCAAAACCAAACAAAGTGAAATACTTAGTGGATACAACTGCATATAGTACTATTTAGATCTATACAAGTCAATCAGGGGATACTGAATTTCTGTAGAAATAATGGCTACAAAAGATAACTTTCAAAAGCAAACCTTTTACAGGTAAAATTCAAGATTTGATTGCCAATTAGTTTTTACCATGTATAATTTTTATATGAATAAGAATTGATCTGTCTGAAGATACTTTTAATAAAATATAATGCAAGTTGGATAAGCAGAAATTATGTAACTGTGGTTTTAGAATAA
>NW_005872506.1:0-11188 GCF_000147115.1 Myotis lucifugus
ATTTCTATTTTTTTACTCTTCTCTGTCCTCTGTCCTTGACTTTGTACTGAATTATTTTCTGAGAGATTTGTCTTTTCTGACAGTTTCATATTGTTTTCTTGTATCTGGTCCTTCCCTTCTGGAATCTTCCGTTTGATCTAACTTTACCTGGGATGTTCCCCCTATTGCAGCAGCAACGCCACACGCAGGCCCGTCAGCCTCGGGTGCGAGGGCCGGGCAGCTGTGGGTCTGAGTCTGCCGCTGCCCTGTGACCTGGGCAGTCCCCTCTGAGTCTTGTTTCCCAAGCCCATGAATATCCTTTCTCCAGGGGCTGACGCCAGAACTAAATGGCCAAAGCAACTAGCACGTGAGCTGCTTGAGGACAAGGATGGAACCTCCCCCTCCCGGGCCCCCAGGGTGTGCACAGCGCCTGGCACACGCCACACAACCAGGGCATTCACCGCCCACGGGGATTAACAGAGAGGTGAATGCATGGGCTGAATCGTGCCCCGCCCCCCAAATCCCCAGGGTGAAGCCAGCCCTCCCCCAGTGCGACAGGATGTGACTGTGATTAGATATGGGGTCCTCTCAGGGGTCATTACGGTCATATGAGGCCATCAGGGTGGGCTCTGTCCAGTGGGACTGGCGGCCTTATGGGGAGGGGAGGACACAGAGGGACGGCCCAGTGAAGACCGAGGGGACAGGCCTCAGAGGGAACCGCCCTGCGGACACCCTGACCTCGGACTCCAGCCTCCGGGTGTGAGGGCGTAAGTTGCTGTTTTAAGCCATCTCATCCGCGGCACTTGGTCATGCAGCTCCCGCAAACCAACCAGGGTGAAGGCCACTGGCTGGATGCTGGTTCTGCGCACGGCACGGCAGGAGCATCAACATCTAGTATTAGACATCCTCCTAAGTCTGCCGCGGCCCACGGCGTTCAGTGATCACTCAGGGTCACAGCGAGGGGCGAGGGGCGAGGGGCCCCGGCTCACGGCAAAGTGTGTGAGATGCCTGGGCCTGTGCACTTATCTGGAATTTGATGTCACTGAAGGAGGGAGGGAGGGAGGGAGAGAGGGAGAGAGGGAGAGTCAGGGGAGGGAGGAACAGATCGTGTGCTCTATGTGTGGATGTTGCTAAAACCACCTCCCGGGCAGTGAGCAGGCAGACAGCAGAGCGACGCAGCCATACGCACCGCGGAGGCGCTCTGGAAGGTGAGCAGGGCCGGCAGCACCAGGACCTCTCCACGCCCAAGGTCCCCGGCCTCCAGCGAGGCTGTGTAGCTGACTGAGAAGGAGTCTCCGACTGCTCAGAGAGAAGGCACAGGGGGGTCACGACAGGGCCTCTGCCACGCAGCCACGCCCACCTCACCCCAGACACCGACGTCCCGCCACCCCCCAGACACCCACGTCTTCAAGAGGAGGTGGCCACCGAGGCCCACATGGGCAGCAGGGGAGCCTTTGAGACTCCCCCACCTGTGAGCGGGGACAGCATGCCCACCCTTGGCGCCCTGGCTTTTCCCTTGGGAAGGGCTGTGGGCAGGTGCCAGGGGCAGGAGCCCCTCTCTGCTCCTGTGATGTCATACCTGCCCCTCCCCGCCAGCACTGCCTCAGACGGGGTCTGTCTCCCGATGCAGGATGTGTTCAGCTCACTCTTGTAGGAAATCTAGAACCTTCCTGTTTGCTTCGGAATCCAGGCGGGATGTGTTCATCCCAGCATCCCATCCACGCTAAGGGAAGGCATCTGCAGGTCTGTGGGCCCTGGTGACAGGGTACCCACTGCCGTGTGGACACGCCAGGCAGTGGGGTCTGCGCACAGCAAGTGGCGCCAAGCCAGGGCCTGCAGGTCTTACCTACGCATGGCCTCCAACTTCGCCTCCCTGTGTGACAGGCTATACCAGCCTAGCATGGGCTCCATCTCTCTGTACTCACACCTCTCTCCGGCATATCCCGGAACGGGCTCCGCTTACTGAGTGATGGCAATTTTGGTCATGTGGGTGATGGATGCACTGGGGTTCACTATAACTCCATCTTTGTTCATGTTTGAAATGAGAATGAAATATAGCCCTGGCCGGTTTGGCTCAGTGAATAGAGCATCGGCCTGCGGACTGAAGGGTCCCAGGTTCGATTCCGGCCAAGGGCACATGCCTGGGTTGCGGGCTCGATCCCCAGTGGGGGGCGTGCAGAAGGCAGCAGATCAATAATTCTCATCATTGATGTTTCTATCTCTCTATCCCTCTCCCTTCCTCTCTAAAATCAATAAGAATATATTTTTAAAAAGAATGGAATATATGTAATACGTTAAAGACTCTTTCTCCAAATCCTCTCTCTCTGTAAGTGAAGTAACAAATCCAGCCTGTCAGATGCAGATACTGGAAGGCGGTCCCCTCCTCTGACAGCCCATCCGCCGGGAGGACTAACTGGGAGAACACGTGCCATGTCTAAGCGCACGCGTGTGGGCGACCCCGTGCTCCGCGAGCCTGCCGTTCCCTCCCTGCCCGGCCCCGCTGCCACCACCTTGCAGAAACCGCCGCCTGAAGGCCTGCAGCCCTGCCGACGTCTTGTTTCCCGCCGACTCCCTGACGGCGAGGCCGGTGATGTTGTCGAGCAAAAGCAGATCCGACAGGTCGGCGGCCCCCGGCGCCGCGGTGTTGTTCACCAGCAGACGCACCTGGGCCGTCTGCGCCACGCTCGGCCCCGACACCTGCGGCGGGATGGAGGGAGGGCAGATTCAGGGACAAGGCCCTCTCCCTAAAATGGTGCTCCGGCTCCACTGGGGCGCGTTAGGTCAGGCAGAGGTCCGTGTACCATGCACGTGTGTATACATGTGTGGAGGGGCACACACATGTGTGCACCCTCTCATACTTGCATGCACATGGCACAAAACGCCCCTAGGACAGGGCATGAGGGTCTCACATTCCCCAGGCTGATCTCAGAGGCCCAGGAGAGTCCTGGCACAGCCAAGCTGTGGCCTGGCGACAGTTTGCAGTAACTGGGACCCTGGGATGCGGTGAAATCGTTCCTACAGAGAAACACAGAGAAAGCATCCTGGCACAGAACCAAAATCAGGCTGGGGAGAGCGAGACTGGGTGCCGCCGAGAGAAGCAAACAGTGGGCTGTCTCACTCCCTGATTTTGAAGAGTTGGCCCCAGAGCCCGTCCGGGCCTCTGCCTGCCATCTGGTCTCCAGCGTCGCCCGAGCTGGGCTCCTGCCTGCAGGCCTGTGCCCCTCCAGCTTCTGCCCAGCCACGTCTGGCTTGGCTGTTGGAAGCAGCCCAGTGCCCAACAGCTGGGCTCCCCACCCGGGCTCTCCAAGCTCACCCTGCTCCCCTCTCTAACTCATCTGCCACCCTCCCTACCCCTCCTTTGCCCGGCATGTCCCCAGGAAAGTGACTCAGGGATACAAGTGCAGAAAGCAGGTCGGAGACTGTGCGCCGTGCACGCCACCTGTGTAGGGGGAAGAGGAAGGTGTGGGTCCAGATACACACAAGTACACACATGCACACTTAAGATTGCATGCACGTGGGGAAAACATTCTAGGACATGGAGGAACTGGAGCACTCATTGTAGGGGGCAGGGCACAGGACACCCGCGGGCCTGGGACAGGATGAGGGCTGTGCACAAGGGTTCGCTCAGAGGGCTTGGGCTGCCCCGCCCTGCACATCCCAAGGGAAGGCTGGCCCTGGACCAGCTCCTGCGGGACTGACCTCCAACGCCCTTGGAACACCACCTGGAAGGGGGTGTTCACACACCTGTGGATACCTGTGGCCTCGGGCCACAACAGGGAGTGTGTGCTCACAGCGGGATTCCTGGTGGGGCCACGGGCCACGCTGTGTCATGATGACCCCTGGGGGGGCTTGGAGACTCAGTAGCTGACCCACCCCAATATAAATCCGGGACACCAGGGCTCAGGTGAGCGTCCCTGGCTGACGTCACGCTTCACTGGAAAATTAAACGCTGTCCATTCAATCACCAGGAGAGGGCAGCGGGCAGCTATCCCTCCGGAACGCTGCCCCACGTGTGTTTTCCTTTGCTGAGCATAACCTCTTTGCTGAGGCCTCCTGTTTGTTTAGTTTTGTTTCATTTTGTTTTGTTTTGTTAATCCTCACTCGAGGGTATTTTCCCACTGATTTTTAGAGAGTGTAAGGAAGGGGGAGAGACAGAGAGAGAAACCTAGGGGTGAGAGAGACACATTAACTGGTGGCCTCCTGCACATGCCCCGATCAGGGCCGGGGACCGAGCCTGCAACTGAGGCACATGCCCCTGAATGGGGAGCGACCCTTCAGTCCGGGAACCAATGCTCTACCCACTGAGCAAACTGGCTAGGATGGTAACGCCTTCTATTGAACCACTGAGCCTGAGGGTGGGCTTGCGGGCCCCACCACAGGATGATGCAAAAGCCGTCTCGTAGGATTGAAGACCTAGAAGATGGTAAATAACTCTTTAAACTGTCAAGCACCACAGCCCTGTGAAAACCTACGGTAAGTGATCCCAGTGGATTTTCACTAACAATAATTTCATCGTCACCAAAAAACTTAGCCCTGGTGAAATAAGATGTAAATCCCTCGTCAGCCAGCTCATCACTCACGTGCCCAGACCTAGGTAGGTGACCCTGCAGTCTCCCCGTTCTTAAACGCGTCACCTCGCTAATCGATGATGTGGGCAAAACCCAATGATCTTCCCTCCGCGCGTGAGCCCCCTCCAAGCACTCACCACCGCACATTTCTGAAAAACCACTCCGTCCTCAGAAGTTCCTTGAGTGTCTCTTGAAATGTCTCCACGCTACAAGGAGATACAGAAATTATTAGGAAACAAAAACCATGTCATGCCGCACGCATTTAGGGAAAGTGCAAGGGGCATTTTTGAGGGGGAAAGAAATGCCTTCTGCTAGTCCAGCAACTGCCTTACGTAACCTCGGAGATTTCTTTTAAAGAGCAGCAAAGGGTTGGAACCTAAACCCAGGAGGAAAGAGGAATGCGGGCTTTTCCTGGTCTGGGTGCATGGGAGCGACACCCGCTGTCACAGGGACGCCACAAACCAGGGCTGGCATTTCAGCCGGAGGCATTAATGACTGCTCACACCTCCTGGGTGTCGGCCCACGGGACACACCAGCCCACACAGGGGTGACGGAGTGAACGCAGGTCGCCGTGCACTGGGCAGCCTCCCGTCAGCTGGTCCATCATCCACATAGAGAAGGCGCCCAGGTCTGGCCCCCTCCAGCCCTGCCATGGCTCCCCTGGAAAATCCCAACGGAGAGCCCGGGCTCGCCCACCAGACGCCAGCCCTGCCGCCCCTCATCCTCACAATGTGTTCATTCTGCCCTTGCCACGTGCCCCCTGACCCAGGCCTGGCCCCCATAAGGACACACCCTTCACCTACATACTCTGAATCACAGACCGGACAGGGCAGCTATCAGTGAGGTCAGTAACTATAATAATGGCTATTATTTCCCTGGTGCTGGGTGTATGCCCATCACTCTATATATCCAAATTCTTTTTAAAATACTAGTGGCCCAGCGCGTGAAATTGCGCACAGTAGGCTGCCCGCCGCTTCCGCAGGAGCTGGTGGGAGCCATAACGTGCCCACCAGAGGGAGGCAAGGAACGAGCCACCACCGCCCGCAGGAGCCAGGGGGTGGGGGGTGGGTGGAGGGACCGAGAGGTGTTCCATGTGATGAAGCCAGTCATGCACACAGCCCCACCCACCTGAGCACGCCTGCTGCACACGCAGCCTCCTGCTGACCGGTCGTTATACGTGAGGGCATGGCGACCATTTGCATATCAGCCTTTTATTATATAGGATATTTTTATTGATTTCAGAGAGGAAGGGTGAGGGAGAAAGACAGACAGAAACATCAATGATAAGCGAGAATCATGAATTGGCTGCCTCTTGCACGCCCCACACTGGGGATCGAGCCTGCAACCCGGGCATGTGCCCTGACCGGGAATCGAACCGTGACCTCCTGGTTCATAGGTCAATGCTCAACCACTGAGTCATGCTGGCCGAGCCATACCCAAATTCTATTTCTCCCATTTGAGAGATGAGGAAACTGGCTCATGGAGGCTAGCTCACCTGCCCAACGTTGCACAGGCAGGAAGCTTGGACTCTATCCCAACCTGTGTGAGTCCACACCCTATGATCCTTCCACAATGCACACCCCTCTCCAGAGTGCCGCCCTCCCGCTGCACAGGGGCACAAAGACGCACAGAGGAGAAGCGATGCTCCTGAGGACGCCTGCACGCGCAGCAGCATCAGCCGCCAGGCCTCTGCCCCGTGCTACGCTCCCGGCTCTGTGACATGCCAGCACCCCAGCCAGTCTCTGAGCCCTCACGCAGGGTCCTGGCTGGCGAGTCCTCTGATGCTCACACAGCATCCTGCAACCAGCTAAGAAACACAGCTTGGCCTGGCCAACGTGGCTCAGTGGTTGAGCGTCAACCTATGAACCAGGAGGTCACTGTTCTATTCCCAGTCAGGGTACATGGCTGCTTTGTGGGCTTGATCCCCAGTAGGGGGCATGTAGGAGGCAGCCGATCAATGATTCTTTCTCATCATTGATATCTCTATCTTCCTCTCCCTTCTCTGAAATCAACAAAAATCTATATGTATAAAAGGCTAAATGAGCAGCCGACCAACTAACCGGCCAGTAGGTATGACACGCACTGACTACCAGAGGGTAGACGCTCAACGCAGGAACTGCCGAGCAACAACAACTTTGCAGAGTGCCCGCTTACACTCGGGGACCCCTCAGGGGATGTTGGACTGCCGGTTTCTGCCCGATCCCCATAGGCCGGGCCAAGGGACCCCACTCACTCCGCAGATGCGCTTCGAGCCCCGGTGCTGCTCCAGGTGTGGCCGGCCAGGGAGGGACCGCGGGAGGTTGGCTCCAGGGCCGAGGCAGCTGCTGGGGCTACTGCCTTGGCCTGAGGCAGCCGGGGCTGTGAAGACCTACTCTTGCACAAATTTCGTGCATCAGGCCTCTAGTCTATAATAATAAAAGGGTAACATGCTAATTAGGCTGGATGTCATTCCAGATGAAGCTGGGGCTGAGGGAAGCCTGGGTCCCAGGTCCCGGAGGGAAGCCGGTGCTGGCAGCCGGGGAAAGGAAGGCCTACTCTTGCACAAATTTTCGTGCATCGGGCCTCTAGTCTACACTAATAAAAGAGAAACATGGTAATTAGCGTACGACCGCTACCCTTTTCATTGGCTAATCAGTGAGTATATGCAAATTAACTGTCAGCCAAGATGGCGGCCGGCAGCCAGGCACTGAAGCGAGCATGAGGTTTGCTTGCTGCGGACTCCAACGTTCCCCGCCTCACTTGCCGGCCTCTCAGCTGCAACTCTAAGCAACTATGCACTATGTTGCAAATAAGAAGCTAAACAAAACCCCAGAAATCAGTCAGACTGAAAGCCAGGCGGACCGAAACTTTGTATCGATGTTTTCAGCAGCGAGGCCTCAGAGCTAAAGCTGGCCCAGAATAAAAAAAAAAAAAGAAAACAAGGAGCGGTTGGGAGCTTCAGCCACTCGCCACCCGGAAAACAGCCCTCAGCCCCTCACCCAGACTGGCCAGGCACCCCAGTGGGGACCCCCACCCTGATCCAGGACACCCTTCAGGGCAAACCAGCCGGCCCCCACCCGTGCACCAGGCCTCTATTCTATATAGTAAAAGGGTAATATGCCTCCCGGCACCGGGATCAGCGTGACAGGGGGCAGCGCCCAAACCCCCTGATCAGCCCTGCTCTGTGTGTGACAGGGGAAGGCACCCCAACACCCTGATCAGCCCTGCTCTGTGCCTGATAGGGGGGAGCTCCCCAATCCCCTGATTGCCCTGCGGCTCTGTGTTTGACAGGGTGCAGCACACCAACCCCCTGATCGGCCCTGCTCTGTGTGTGACAGGGTGAGGCGCCCCAACCCGCCCCCCCCCCACGGGCCCTGCTCTGTGTGTGACAGGGTAGAGCCATAACCTCTCCATCGGCCCTGCCCCGAGTGTGACAGTGGTGGCGCCCCAACCCCCTGATCCGCCCTGCTCTGTGGGTGATAGAGGGTGGCACCCCAACCCCCCTCCACGGGCCTTGCTCTGTGTGTGACAGGGTAGAGCCATAACCTCCCCATTGGCCCTGCCCTGAGTTTGACAGGGTGCAGCGCCCCAACCCCCTGATCCGCCCTGCTCTGTGCGTGACAGGGGGTGGCGCCGCAACCTCCCCATCGACCCTGCCTTGAGTGTGACAGGGGGCGGTGCCCCAACCCCCCAATCTGCCCTACCTTGAGCGTGACTGAGGGTGGCATCGCAACCTCCCGATCCGCCATGCTCTGTGCATGACGGGGCGGCGCCCCAACTCCCCAATCGGCCCTGCTCTGAGCCTGACCAGGGGCTGCACTTAGGGATTGGGCCTGCCCTCTGCCACCCGGGAGCAGGCCTAAGCCAGCAGGTCGTTATCTCCCGAGGGGTCCCAGACTGCGAGAGGGCACAGGCCGGGCTGGGGGACCCCCCGCCCCCCGAGTGCACAAATTTTTGTGCACCGGGCCTCTAGTATATTTATAAAAGAAAAAGAAACACAGCTTGTAGAGCAAATACGTGCAGGAGGGGCAGCTGAGCACAGAGGTGCTGATGCAGGAGGGCGGCAGACACGGAGGCGCTGCTGTGAGAGGCTTCCACAAGTTAGCTGAGGACTCCCCAGCCTTCCATTTGCTCAGGCCCAGGTCTTCACTTAGTACATCCTTGACTCTTCTCTGTCAACCCACACCCACTCCCAGCAAATCCCACTGCCTCTACTCTACCTTCAAAACATTCCCACAACTCAGCACCGCTCACCGCCCTGTCCAGCTCGTCTCCATCGCCCGCCTGGTCTCCACCTGCCTCCTCTCTTGGTCTCCTGGCTCCCTCCACTGCCCTGTGCTCTATTCTTACCCCTGCCATAGGGATGCTTTAATACAGGGGTCCTCAAACTACGGCCCGCGGGCCACATGCAAATACAAATATTGTATTTGTTCCCGTTTTGTTTTTTTACTTCAAAATAAGATATGTGCAGTGTGCATAGGAATTTGTTCATAGTTTTTTCTGAACTATAGTCCGGCCCTCCAACGGTCTGAGGGACAGTGAACTGGCCCCCTGTTTAAAAAGTTTGAGGACCCCTGCTTTAATAGGACGGCTCAGAGCACGTCACGTGCCTGCTCCCATGGCCTCCATCTTACTCAGAGTACCAGCCGGAGGCCCGACCACTGGCTCCTCTCTTCCTGTGGGGCCTTTCCTGGGCCCCTCCTCACCCTCTGGCCTCACCCCTCCCCTCCCCCTGCTCTGCTCCTGCTGCACAGACCTCCTTGCTGGCCCTGGACCACACCAAGCAGACCCAACAATGGCCTTGGTCTCACTATTATCTCAGCCTGGAAAGCTCTTCTCCAACATGACCTTGACCTCATTCATCCCATACAGGGAGGGCTCTGCTCAACGGGCCGCCTCCTCAAAGCGCCTCCCTGGCCACCCTGCCTGGAGGGCACTCGTCGCCCTCTCTCGATCCCCTTCGCCCGCTGTATTTCTCTGTGTCGCCTCAACCACCATCTGTCACACCAGGGCGACAGCATTACCTAGTGTCCTTCTCCTGCCCCGAGAAGGCAGGTCTCCTACAGCAGGGACTGCCCGGTGCCCTTGTCCCGAGCACCCAGAGCACAGCCCGGCCCCAGGGGGCCCTCCGGAAGCACGGGGGACGAATGGCCCTCTCGAAGCCCCTTGTCCACTCCGCCCTTCACCCTCTCTCCTTCCAGCAAACCTGCAGGAGAACTGTCCTTGCGGATGGGAACATTCTACGGTCCGGGCTTCCAATACATCAGCCACCAGCACAGGGGCCACCGAGCACTTTGACATGTTTACGTTTGAACAGCCACACGTGGCTCTGGCTACTGAACTGGACAGAGCAGGTGGCGACCGTGTGGGAAACGGGGTAAGTGCCTATTGGCTCACCCTCTGCCGGAGGAGAGAGAGGGAGGATAGGTTAACAGGGAGCGTTTATGTTCAGATTTTCAAAGCACTTTCTTGCAGAGCCGAGCAACAAACTTCTATCAGAACGTCCGGCACTGGCTTCCCGAGGGAGGAGCCGGTGCAGAACAGCAAGGAGGGTGGAGGGGGCGATGCCTCTGGACTGGGGGCCAGGGCCCGAGCACAGGGCTCCCTGCAAGGCCAGGCCACTTACTTGCCTCCTCAGTGGCAGGAACAGGCAAATGTTCCCACAACTCAGCACCGCTCACCGCCCTGTCCAGCTCGTCTCCATTGCCCGCCTGGTCTCCACCTGCCTCCTCTCTTGGTCTCCTGGCCCCCTCCGCTGCCCTGTGCTCTATTCTCACCCCACCATAGGGATGCTTTAATAGGACGGCTCAGAGCACGTCACGTGCCTGCTCCCATGGCCTCCATCCTACTCAGAGTACCAGCCGGAGGCCCGACCACTGGCTCTACAAGCGGCCAAAACTGCCCCCTGCGCCCTCCCTTTCTGCTCAGGGGACCCTGTGGAATGTCTGGCAGGGTACTTTCTAAAAGCTCAGTAATTGACGCCACGGTATCACTTTTGTCTTCTCTAGGAAAAACCTGAGAACCAATAATAGAAAGTGAAGGAGACCTCATTAAGAGACCTGCTATCTGTAGCCCCCACCGCAGGTGCCCTGGGGCAGCAGGTAGAGACCCTTCCTGGACCAGGGGGCTGGGTGAAGGATGGCCGGAGGACCCCAGGGTAGGGATAGCCCCTGAGCCCACATTCCTGGGAACAGAGGCCGGGGTTTGCCATGGGCCTCGGGGTGTACACAGGAGAGGGAAGTGGTCAGAGGTATATACCTGGACAGACCACCTAGAGATCTGGGGGAGACGGGTGGGAGAGAGCACAAATCAGGGGGCTGGGGGAGACCCAGAGAAAACAGTCCCGGAAGGCCAGAGGGGAAGGAGTGGGGACTGAACCAGGGCAGGTGGCCCTGGGGGAGGGGCAGACATCTGGGCTGATCAGGAGAAAAAGGCAGCAGGACTGGTGACCATTTGGGGGAGAAGAGGTGCAATCTAGGGTGACAGCCAGGGCTTCGTGCCTTCCCAGTTTGGGGACCGCAGAGGGAGGAGCAGGGTGGAGAGGGAAGTGGCTAATCCATCCGCCAGGAGAGTGCGGTCAGGCGCAACTCCAGCCGGTGATCCCCAAACTGTTCTCCTGGCAACCGGCGCTCTTGGTGGAGCGCTCCCTCCCTAAGACGCTC
>NW_005872506.1:11431-13695 GCF_000147115.1 Myotis lucifugus
CCCGCGGGAGCCGGCCTCGGACCCCGGGCACAGCTGGCAGCGCCAGGGCGGCGACCTGGAGGCCCCCAGCCAGCACTCAAGCGGCGTGCCCTGGGGAGACCGACCAGCCCATCGCCGCCCCGGCTCCGCGGCTACAAAAGTGGCGGGCGCGGCGGCGTTTAGGGAGTTTTGGCCGCTTCCGGGCCCGGGCCCGCCCCCGCCGCCCCGCCGGACGCCGCCGAGCATGCCCAGTGCGCGCCCAGCCCCGGGAAAGTTTTCTGGAGACGCCGGGGGCTGGGCTCGGAGGGCGGGAGGCGGTCCCGGCCAAGGACGGGGTGGGAGGGAGCGGGCCTGGCTGGCGCGGCGGCGCTTGGCACTACCCACCGCAGACCCGGAGACCCCCCTGCTCCTGAAGATTCCAGGGGCTCCGAGTGCCCCTCCACGAAGGCCCACATTGTTCTCTAAGTGTGGGGTGTGCAGGAGGCAGCCAATCAATGATTCCCTCTCATCACTGATGTTTCCATCTGTCTCTCCCTCTCCATTCGTCTCTGAAATCAATAAAAATATATTAAAACAACAACAAACTAAAGCTTGGGTAACCAAAGAAATAGCCCCCATAAAGCAAGACCCCAGGTCATTGCCCCCACAGACCTCCCCAGGAGTCTCGGAGATGCTTCTAAGGACGCATTTACAGACCCAGGCGTCAGCATACCTGTCCCATCGCCTGGTGGCAACACCTGGGGGAGCCACTTTTCCCTCGAGTGTCAGTTTCTCCATCTATAAAAACTGAATCTGGGTAACAGTTCCCAGCCTGCCCCCCGCCCCCCGCCCCCGAAGGGCTGATGAGGAAACGATGAAAAAACTAGAAGTTTGAGCTGCACGTCCAGGTTAAGAACAGGGAAGCCATTCTCAGCTGTAGCAGCTCCCGGTGGTCCCCTGCCCCAGCTCTCCTAGGGAATTAAGCTCCAACCTGTAAGAGTGTGTGTATGTGTGTGTGCACACGTGTGTTCCCTGCTGTGCCCCCAGCCCCCAGGACAAGAGCTGGCACATAGTAGCTGCTCAGCTAATGTTTGCTGCGAGAAAGAGCAAGCTGAACACATTTGGTTGTTTCTCCCCACACAGGCGTGCGATCCTCCAGGCCCTGACCTTGTCTGGTTCCTTGCTGGCCTGGTGCTGGTTGGAGCGGCGGGTTTTCTGTAAATGCCCAGGAATGAATGCCCAGGCAGCCTCTGGTTTCTCCAGGGGCTGGGAGCACACTGTCTTAGAGCAGTGGTTCTCAACCTTCCTAATGCCGCGACCCTTTAATACAGTTCCTCATGTTGTGGTGACCCCCAACCATAACATTATTTTCGTTGCTACTTCATAACTGTCATTTTGCTACTGTTATGAATCGTCATGTAAATATCTGATATGCAGGATGTATTTTCATTGTTACACATTGAACATAATTAAAGCATTGTGACTAATCACAAAAACAATATGTAATGATATATGTGTTTTCCGATGGTCTTAGACGACCGCTGTGAAAGGGTCGTTCGGCCCCCAAAGGGGTCGCGACCCACAGGTTGAGAACCGCTGGTCTTAGAGGAAAGAAAAGGCATTGAGACCCGATCTTTAAGAACAAGTTCAGAGGCAGTGGTGGCCTGTGCCGCCCAAGGTGGCCACGGGGTAGAGGTGGAGGCCAGGCTGGAGTCGGGCCTGCCCTGAGTCCCCTGGCTCTCACTCCGCCTCCTCCATCCCCAGGTTTGCTGAGAAAGTTAGAGATCCTCAGACTGAACGCTTGGTGGACTGTAAGCGCCCAGTAAACTGCTCCAAGCAACGCCCTCCTCCGCTGCAGGGCACCCCTCTCCGCTGAAGTCCGGAGGCCCAGGGGAAACCAGGAACCCTCCCAAAAGTCCGCCGGCTGGAAAACAGCTCCCACCGGGCATGCTCAGGACAACCGCGGGGCTGGGGCGGGGGCGGCTCAAAGTTTTGGGCGGAAGATCCAGGCTCCTCCCTCCGGCTCAGGCAGCGCCGGTCCCGGGAAAGAAGACCAGGGAAGGAGACTACACAGGCCGGAAAGTCGGGAGAGCGCGCAGCGCCCCCTGGCCCGCCCCCGGGCTCAGCGCTCCGGGGCTCCGAGTCCCGGCGCCGCCAAACCTGGCGAAAACGTTGCCCCGGGGCGGGGGGGCCCGAAGGGGTGCCTTCCCGGGCGGGGGGGTATGCTGCGGGGCCGCCCTCCATAACCACCCTCGAAGGGACCGGGGGGGGGCTTCTGGGTGAGTGGGGGGGGGGTGGGGGGTGGG
>NW_005872506.1:13977-25105 GCF_000147115.1 Myotis lucifugus
GATGCGGGAGGCGGTGCCTGCCACGATGATGTAAACAACCGCTCAAGTCCTCGGGCCTCGCCTCCCGCATCTGGTAGTCCAGGGGGCTTGGCCTGTGTTGGGGTCCCAACCCCAGCAGGTCCAGGGGCCCCCAAAGGTGTGGACGGAGTCGGCGAAGAAGGAAGGACCTGATGCCGCGTCCATTGATCAGCCATGGTTGGGTTTTCTCGCCTGGTTCTATCCAGGATCTCTAGCCAGGATCTGTCCAGGATCTCCAGCCAAGTTCTGTCTAGGATCTCCAGCCAGGTTCTATCCAGGTTCTCTCCCTAGGTTCTCCAGCCAGGTTCTGTCCAGGTTCTCTTGCCATGTTCTCTCGCTAGGTTCTCCAGCTAGGTTAGGTCGCCAGGTTCTCCAGCCAGGTTCTATCCAGGTTCTCTTGCCATGTTCTGTCTAGGTTCTCCAGCCATGTTCTGTAGCCAGGTTTGGGGGGTTACAGATAAAGTTTAGCAAGCTCTCTAATCTGCAAATGCAGAATCTGCCCAGTGCGGTCACCGGCCGTTCACATAAAGCCATTCTGTGATTCAAGGCAATCTAACATTTTCTGAAAAGTCATCCCGTGACGTCACTGGGAATGACAGGAAAATTGATATTCAGGTGCCGTTTCCTGAGTTAAGCTGCTAAGCATTCAGGAGCGCCCAGGTTACGGAGCCACCGCCCTGAAGAATGATGGAATGCGCTTGGACCCAAGTGTTGCCTCCGGGGCCCGAGGACATGCTGAGAGGGGGTTCCGGGGCTCCTCAGGGTGACCCCTGGACAGTCTGGCAGGATGCGGCTGCCCCCGAGTGGGAGTGAGAGGTGGGGCAGTGCGCACAGGCCAGGAGGAAGCCCGGAGCTGAGCCGGCGTGACCGCTGGGGGTGAGGGCCTGATGGCACCGTCCCCGGGGCCCTGGGCTGCGCACTTCAACCCCGTCCCCACCTTTGGTTTTAGGTAGACGACGCGCAGAGTCTGCTCAAGAATTTGGAGTCTAGAGCACAGACCCCGTCCGAAACCGGCTCCCCGCCCAGGAGGAGGAAGAGAGAGGCGCGGGCCTCAAAGGATGCGGAGGTTCTGGACGTAATTGGGGTGTGGGGTGTGTCTGCCCAGGTGCATGCTGGGGTCCTCCGTCCCCCCTGCCAGCACAGGTGTCCTCCAGACGAGCCTCTGACAGAGCTGAGGTCCCAGTGGGCTTCCTTTTGAGGCATCATTTACACACAGTAACAGGCAAGGTTTTCAGCTTAGTTTGATGAGTGACAGCTGTGTACACCCTTGTCACCGATACCCCGGTCAGAGACGCTGCACCCCCTGGAAAGCTCCCCGGGAAAGCTCCCCAGCCCTGCGCCCCTTTCCGGGCTACCCCCCACCCCCACCCCAGCCCCTTCCCGAGGCGACCACTGCAGCATTTCCAGCGCTGAGCTGGCCTCGCTGTTCCAGGCTTTTACACGTGCGTCTGGTGCCTGCGTTTCCTCCTGTCTCGCCTTCGAGATGCAGCCTCGTCCTTGCACCTGATAGTCATTCATCCTGTGATCGCAGGGCCCGTCGTGGGGATGTGCCCGGCGTGGCGCTGGCCATGGCCGCTATTCCGAATAAGGCCTCTGTGAATGTGTGTGTATAGGTTTGTTTGTTTTCATTTTGTTTTATTTCTTTTAAGTAAAAACTAAACATCTAGGAGGTGGAGTCCTGGGCCTTGGACGGAGATATTCAAAGATGGATTCTCCCTGGACCCCCTTCCTGGCCCCACACTCAGTCCAGCCCAAGCCTCCCAGGGAGCCTCCCTTCCTGGGTGGGATCCAGGATCCTGGAACCCAGGCCCAGCTCTGCCACCTGTTTGCTGTGTGAGGTGGAGCAAGAAACATACCCTCTCTGAGCCTCAGGTTTCTCAGCTTTATGATGACAGCGATTCGCCGGCTCCCGGGGTCCCCATGAGTCGCCTGGGATCATTCCGGCCGAAGCAGCGTGTGCAGGGAGCCGCGGCCTCCCCCCTCCCAGGAGGCACGCTCATGTTTTCTCCCTGCGGACTGTTTAGCTGTGCCCAGGCCACGCCCTTGTCAGGCTAATAATTGCCAGAGCTGAGTTAATGATCTGCCGGCTCCGGGGACTGGCTGGCCGGGTGCCCCTGCCCTCTGCAGATAGCGCCTCCGAGACTGGGCAGGGGACTGATTCTGTCAGGGTGCGTCCAGCTGTGACCCCTGTGTCCTCTAAGGCACAGAGAACTGAGGCACGGTGCCTCCTGTCCCTCCTGGTCCGAGCTCTGGAGAAATAGCTCACGTCAGCCCAAAGCAAACACAATCCCCCGGGCTCCGGGCGTGCGGCTCCCAGCCCCGGCTCGCTGCTCTGCGTCCTGGCCTGGCAGTGGGCGAGAGGGCCTCTCCGTCCCTTCAGTCCTGCTCTCAGTCATTTCTGAACAATGGCATTGCTTTGGCGGAAGAAGTTTTACATGGAAATTTGCGCTGCATCCAGTTTCCTGAATGACCGCATGGCTGCCGCTGGGAGGTTGTCAGAGCTGGGGGGAGCTCTGAACTGGGGAGCCCCGAAAGCTGCGGACGCCTGTGCCCTGCCCCAGGCCCTGCTGAGTGCCTCCGGGCCTCCATCCGCCCTGGGCCTGCCCTCGAGGGGATGCGCACCCCAGGGGACAGGAGGGAAGAGCCACAGCAGTCTCAGGTCTCCCGCTTGGCTGGGGTCACACCATCAGCTGGGACTGCGTTTTCCTCACAGGCCCGGGCGCCCCATCCTCAGGTCCTGCTTCCATAGGTGTCAGGTGGACCAGCCTCTGCATCCTTTTCTTCTCATAACTATGGGTTGTTTTTATTGAT
This sequence comes from Myotis lucifugus, assembly GCF_000147115.1. Lineage (NCBI taxonomy): Eukaryota > Metazoa > Chordata > Mammalia > Chiroptera > Vespertilionidae > Myotis > Myotis lucifugus. The sequence continues at coordinate 16,807 of NW_005872506.1, forward strand.
GTCAGAGAGGAAGGGAGAGGGAGAGAGAGAGAAACATCAATGAAGAGAGAGAATCATGGAACGGCTGCCTCCTCCATGCCCCCCACTGGGGATTGAGCCCGAAACCCAGGCATGTGTCCTAATCAGGAATCAAATCGAGATCCCCTGGTTCATAGGTCGATGCTCAACCACTGAGCCACGCCAGCCGGGCCATGCTTTTCACAGGAAGCGCAGTTTTTGTTTTGTGTCTCCCTGCTGAAGATGAACTCCCTGGAAGGCAGGGGCCAGGCCTTCCTCCCACTGTTCACCTCTTGTTCTGTCCTCTCACTCGATGTGAGGAGGTTAAAGTGGCCGCGCCCTCTCTGCTTTCGCGTGGAATTCTCAGCAAGGGTGTCTCCTCTTGTATGTTAGCCAGGCCTGTGATGTCACGTGGCCGCGTTCCGTCCGGCCTGCCCCTGTTTCGCAGACTCGGCTGTCTTGAACTTCTTAATCATTTCTGAATAAGACCCCCGTATTCATTTTGTACTGAGCCCCACAAATTATGTAACCAGTTCTGAAGACAGACTTTGCATCTTACTGCCATTCTTCGCTTTTGTCCTAAAAAAGCAGAGAGCGAGACTGGATGCTGGGGGCCGGGGGGCGGTCCTCCCCTGGGGTCAGAGGGCAGCCAAGAGGGTCAGCAGCTGGGCAGTGACGGGAACTGCATGTTTCAAAGGTCATCTGATTGCTCAGGAGGATGAAATGGAGGGTGTCGACCTCTCGACCTTGGTTTGCCCCTCTGGAGCCAGGGATCTGAGTTCAAATCCCAGTTCTGGCATGTATTAGCTGTGCAGCCCCGGGCACATGGCTTAACCTCTCTGTGCTCATCTCTCCTGTGTGAGAAATGGAGACGGAAACCGCTGTCGCCAGACCCTTGGGAGCTTAAGGAGGAGGCACATGTGGGAGGTTTCCCATTCTTGTCACCTAAGCCTATTTCTGCGAGTCGTAAGGGACGAATAGAAATGACGAGAACCGGGCCCCTGCCCCTCCCTGCCCTGCTCAGTGGGGCAGCATGGGGAACCCTCTCAGGAGACATGAGGGGCCTGGTGCTGGCTCCGGCAGGTGCTGTTCCAACCTTCCACGTTGTGAGGAAGCGGAAAAGCTGTATTTTTCGCTCATTGTCATGGAGCTCTTTCTTCAGGATTCAGCTGCAAAGCAGGGAAGTAGGAGTGGGTGCGGTTTCCCCCACCAGCCTCTTCGAACTGGCGGGTGGAGATGGCTCGAGGTCTGCGTGCCAGGCTCCTGACTTAGCTGCCTGCTCACCTTCGTCCACGAGCTGGTTGTTTCCACAACATTCATTCAGCACCGACTCTGCCACGTGCAGGGGGACGTGCTGGCAGGGGAGAGATGTGAGAGACGCGGGATGGAGAGCGGCTGGGAAGAGCCGTCCAGCTGCGGTCAGGAAGGCTTCCCGGGGCGGTTCCTGAGCAGGGCCTCGCTCGCGGGCTCCTCGCCACCCCTTCCAGCTGCGTGGTCTCGCTTCTGTCCTGAGCGGCCACTCGTTGGGTGCTCCACCTGCGCGGTCCTGGGGACAGGCACCCACCTGGGCTCTGTCCGGGAGGACCAAGGCTCAGAAGAGTGAGAAGACCGCCCACCTCTGCTTTTTGTGTGAGGGAGTGTCTAACCCCAAGTCTTGCGTGATTACTGCCGCGTGTAAGTGTTTATGCCGGCGGCACAGCAAAAATTATTCTGTCGGACTTTTCCACTAAAATTTGCAGTTTTAGGAACGCTCTTGTTCATTATTGTCATGGTATTTAAATCCTGATTTCTTCCAAAGGTGAAGACTTGGAATTAAATGCATGTGCTATTTAACATCTGTCAGTACATCCATCCCTCCCCCATCCAGCCATCCACCATCCACCCACTTGTCAATCCGTCTATTCATACCTATCCATCCATTCATCTGTCCATGTACCCACCCACCTATTTGTCTGTCCGTCTGTCTATCCATCATCCATCCATCCATCCATTCATTTACCTGCCCATCTATCTTTCCAGCTGTCTGTACATTCCTTTACCCATTTGCCCATTAATTCACTCATTCATCCATCTGTCCACCCACTTATTCACCTGCTCATCCATGTACCCATCTATCTGTACATTCATCTGTATACTCATCTATCCATGTATTTATCCATCCATCCACTCACCTGCCCATCCATCTGTCCATCCACCATCCATCCATCCATCCACTCACCTGCCCATCCATCGGTCCATCCACCATCCGTCCATCCATCCATTCACCTACCCATCCATCTATCCATCGACCATCCATCCATCTATCCATCCACCATCCATCCATCCATCCATCCACTCACCTACCCATCCATCTATCCATCCACCATCCATCCATCCATCCATCCACTCACCTGCCCATCCATCTGTCCATCCACCATCCATCCATCCATCCACTCACCTACCCATCCATCTATCCATCCACCATCCATCCATCTATCCATCCACCATCCATCCATCCACTCACCTGCCCATCCATCTGTCCATCCACCATCCATCCATCCATCCATCCACTCACCTGCCCATCCATCTGTCCATCCACCATCCATCCATCCATCCACTCACCTGCCCATCCACTTATCCATCTGTGTGTTCATCTGTCCATCCATCCATCTACCTGTTGTCTGTCCGTTCGTCCATCCACCTGTTCCCCCATCCATCATCCATCCTCTGCCGAGGGCGTGCTTACTTTGGCCTGTGTGAGCCGGTGGTCCCTTTCCCAGGCCGCTGTCACAGCGCAGTGTGGCACTTTGGAAACCCTTGGCGGTTTATCCTTTGTCTCGCGGAAGCTCCCCATGCCGTTTGTTCTTCTTCCCAGGAACGCGAGCCGTCCTTCAACAGCAACGTCACAGCATTCGCGCTGAAGGCGAAAGTCGTCTATCCCATCAACCAGAAGTTCCGGGTGAGAGGCCCGAGCTCCGTCTCGGGAACCAGTCCCTCAGTGGTGCCCTGGAGGTCGGGGTGCAGTCGTGGGGTTCGATGTGCAGCTCAGGTTCTACTTGCGGGTTTATGGCAGCCAGTGTAATAGGGATGAGCGTGAGGCTTTGTCACCGAGCAGCACTTAGGGGTTTGGTGGCAGTGTGGTCAGGGCCAGGGTGTGCCTGGGTGTATAAGGTAAGGAAATACCATGGTGTGTTGTACCCCAGGGACACCAGGGACAGCACAGTAGGACGGTGCCTCCCCCCCACCCCGCTCGCGCAGCACTAATACAAATACCGATACTGACACAGCTTCCAGCATCTCGTTCCCAGACCCTGAGGCTCACGCCAGCAGCCGACACTCCTGAACACTTGCGGTGGGGCCGGCCTTGTGCTAAGTGTTTGTCGTGCATCCGGCATTCCAGCCTTACAGGCGCCTATGAGATAAATAATACTGTCGTCTCCACCTTACACAGAGGAAACTGAGGCCCAGAGGGGCTAACCACCTCCCGAGGTCGCTGCAGAAAGAGGCGGGCCAGTCACCGCCCTCACCTGGCTACAGGCCTCACACTGAAGGCAGGCGTTCATACCGCAGCCCGGAGCTTCACAGAGAGCGGGCTATCCCCTGGCGCCTCAGGAGCCTCCAGCCGGCGAGATGCTCTGTGGGAAAAAGAGTTTCCTGGTCAAGAAAGTTGAGGAAAATGCTGGCGGGAAAGAGGACAGGACCCCGACTCAGTCCGAAGTCCCCCCGGCCCACCCCCTCGCTGTGTACTGCAGGCCATTTCCTGACTTCTGGGGCCTCAGTTTTTTATCTGTGAAATGGGAGCAATGGGCCCTCCTGCCTCACCCAGTGGTTTGGGTTAAATCGGACAGTAGACGTCAGGGCTGAGGCCCGTGTGTGACAGCTAAGCATGCACCCGTTCTGTTCCTAAACCAGCACTTGCCTGGGAACAGCCAGAGCATATCGAAGGCTCTGAGAATTCCCACACCGAGGAAACTAGTCCACCCTGGTTCGCGCAGACTTTCCCAAATTAGATTCTCCGGGGAACCCTTACGGTGAACAGAAACGGGTGGCAGTTCATGGACCTGTTCCCCGGAACACACACTGGGAACCACCTCCTTCCTTAGCTCTGTGTGTGTGGGGGGGGGGCACTCCCAGAGCAGGGGCATTTCTTCAGCACCACACCCACGCTGGGCCGCCTCCCCAGTGGCCACTGGGCATGGCTGGGGTCAGGGGAGCATGGTCCTCACCCTGGAGGCTGCCCCGTCTGGGAGGGACACGGTGTGGTGTCAGGCTGCACAGAGAGGACAGGGGCCTGTAGGAGCTGGTGTGGGCTGGGCCTCGGAGAAGGTAGGCTCTGGGCTCTGTGTCTGGGGTACGGCTGCTTCCACCCAGCAAAGAGCTGGGAGAGGGTTTCAGCCTGGGGGGCAGAGCCCTGCTCAGGCTGCGCCCTCTTGAGGTCATGGCAGGAACTGCATTTCTTTGAGCCAACCCCAGGGCAATGGCATGCTGCCTGGAAGGTCTGGGGAGGGGAGGTGGCGCCCACGTCAGTGTAGGTGAAGAAGAGCTAGGTGGTCAGCGGGTTAGTGGACAGAGCTGGCCCCGGGTCTGAGACAGCAGCAAGACAGGTGGGCCAGGGCCGGGGGGCTGCTGTGGAGACGGGCAGGTGGCAGCCGAGTGCCAGGTGCAGGGGTCATCGGAGCAGAGGCAGGCTCCTAGCTAAGGGGTGGGAGCCTGGTGCAGAGCCTTGGCCTCTTGGGGGCAAGAGAGCTGTGACACGGGTCCACTCCTGCCCCTGCCCAGCCTTGCCCGCCTGGCTGTCCCGGGAGCCACTGTCCTGTGTTGCGGGTGGAATTACCGCGTCAGACTCCTGATGGTCACGTGCACTGAGTCCCATGTCTCTTCTGCTGCCCCAGCCTCTGGCCGACGGCTCCTCCAACCCGTCTCTGCACGAAAACTTAAAGCAGGTGGTTCTGCCCAACCAGCCGGTGGAGGCGTCGCCGTGCAGCAGCCTGGGCAGCCTGAGCCAGGCCGAGAAGGACGAGTGCAGCTCCTCGTCCAGCATCCACTCGGCCGCCAGCGACGACAGGTTCCTCCGCCGCACCTTCCTCCGCGTCCACAGCTTCCCCGAGGCCCTGACCTGCGAGAGGTGAGGAGGGCGGAGGGGGACGCGGGCCCATGAGGCATGTGGTTGTCAGAGGAGGAAACGGAGAACGGAGGCCCAGAGAGGTTAAGCAACTCAGCCAGGGACACACAGCCGCCCCGTGTCAGAGTGGGACCCTGTCTCCCTCTGTCACTTGCCATGTGGTATCGACTCGCATAGGAGTTACGGAGTCAGGCTCCAGCCGCGGAGAGACTTCAGGGGACCCTGATGCGTCACCAGCATGCCCTGTGCATGGCATCGCAGCCAGCACTGAGTAGGCGCCTTCCAGTGTGCCCTGTGCACGGCATCGCAGCCAGCACTGAGTAGGCGCCTTCCAGCGTGCTTGTGCACGGCATCGCAGCCAGCACTGAGTAGGCGCCTTCCAGAATGCCTGTGTATGGCATCGCAGCCAGCACTGAGTGGGCACCTTCCAGAATGCCTGTGCACGGCATCGCAGCCAGCACTGAGTAGGCGCCTTCCAGCGTGCTTGTGCACGGCATCGCAGCCAGCACTGAGTAGGCGCCTTCCAGAATGCCTGTGTATGGCATAGCAGCCAGCACTGAGTAGGCGCCTTCCAGAGTGCCTGTGCACGGCATAGCAGCCAGCACTGAGTAGGCGCCTTCCAGAATGCCTGTGCACGGCATCGCAGCCAGCACTGAGTGGGCACCTTCCAGAGTGCCTGTGCACGGCATAGCAGCCAGCACTGAGTAGGTGCCTTTTAGCGTGCCTGTGCATGGCATAGCAGCCAGCACTGAGTAGGCACCTTCCAGAGTGCCTGTGCACGGCATAGCAGCCAGCACTGAGTAGGCACCTTCCAGAGTGCCTGTGCATGGCATCGCAGCCAGCACCGAGTAGGCGCCTTCCAGAATGCCTGTGTATGGCATAGCAGCCAGCACTGAGTAGGCGCCTTCCAGAGTGCCTGTGCACGGCATCGCAGCCAGCACTGAGTGGGCACCTTCCAGAATGCCTGTGCATGGCATCGCAGCCAGCACTGAGTAGGCGCCTTTTAGTGTGCCTGTGCATGGCTTAGCAGCCAGCACTGAGTAGGCGCCTTCCGGGTGCTGGGCAGAGTGCTGGGCAGTTTGCTGGGGTTAGTTATTGCATGAGCACAAGGATCAGTCTGTCCCGTCCCCTGCCCTGTCTCTTCCGCCAGTGGGAGCCTGGGACCAGTTCAGTGATGGTAACTATTAGTCAACGAACTAATTCCTCCTGCCAACCTTATCAGGTGGGGGCAGCTTTGCCCCATTTTATGAAGGAAATGTGCCCCGACCAGGAATCGAACCATGACCTCCCTGTTCATAGGTAGATGCTCAACCTCTGAGCCACACCTGCCGATCAATGATTCTCTCTCATCATTGATGTTTCTACCTCTCTCTCCCTCTCCCTTCCTCTCTGAAATCAATAAAAATATGTATTTAAGAAAGTAATAAAAAAAATAAAGTGAGTCTCAGAGAGGCTCAGTGACCTGCCCCAGGTCACACAGCGGATGGTGATGGAACCAGGTTTGACCCCACCACCTTATCTCCAAAGCCCACGCTCAGAATCTTCAAACTATCCAGCCTGGAGGAGGGCTCAGCTTGTGGTCAGTGGCCAGAAACTCAGATCTGGGGCGGGGTGGGTGGGGGGGTGTGGGCCGGTCCCCAGGCCTGTCTGCCTGACGTTCGGTGAGCTCGAGGGGCCCTGGACGCGGCCCGGGCTGTGGCATGAGTGGGCTCAGAACCGGAGCTTGGTGAGGACCCCGCAGGTGGCCCACGCGGGAGGGACGTGGCTGGACGGGAGCCCCTTTCCTCGCGGGGAGAGCTGTGTCTGAGCCTTGGACTTAGAGGATGTCTAACGGTTCGGGGTTAGTCATTCAAAAAGCCTTTGCCTGTGTCGGAGAGAAGGTAGAGCCTTTCCCTGCACCCTGCCGCTGACCGACCCTGTGACCGCCACCAACACTGATTTCTCCGGCCCTCGATGTCCTGTGTCAGCGTCGTCTGCACAGTGGGCACGGGATGTCCACGCTGAGCCCTCAGAAAGGCGGCCTGTGATACAGGATGCACGTGCCAGTGTCATTTCTCCCACCTGCCGTCTCCGGCTTCATCCTCTATGTCCAGGCCAAGTCCCCTCCGGTCACGAGTGGGTCGCAAAGAGCTCCTGACACTCCGTCTCGTAGACCGTGTGGCTGTTGGGAATCTCCGCGCACGCACACGCTGCGGATGTAAAATCTGGGGGCAGGACCCGCGAGGCTGGTACTGAGCAGGGACGCCCTATCTGTCACCCCCCTCCCCACCTCAGACACTTAAGGTCTCTCTTCCTCTTGCGCCTTTGCAGCGCCGACCTTGACCTTTGCATCTATCACCTCCACTTAAAGGATCTGCTCCAGCTGGACGCGGCGCTGAGGCAGGACGAGCACTCGGTAGGTGGCGAGGGGCTCGGCACCCCTCAGGGCTCCGGCACCGTGTTCGGGCTCTGTGCGCCGGGACCCCCGGGAGGTGGGTGTGGGGAATGGTGGAGCCAGCACCTCCGGAGGGAGAGCGATCTTAGGAAGAGACACCAAGATGGGAAGGCAGCTCCTGCCTGTGGGTGGGCGCCGGCTTCACTTCACCCAGAGAGGGAGGGAGAAAGAGAAAAAGAGAGACCGAGAGAGAAAAGGAAACAGAGAGAGAGAGAGAGAGAGAGAGAGAGAGAGAGAGAGGCGCAGACGGAGAGAGAGAGAGAGACAGAGAGAAAGAGACAGAGACACAGAGGGAGAGACAGAGATAGAGAGAGGGACAGAGAGAGAAACAGAGAGAAAAACAGGAGGAGGGGGGGAGGAGAGGAGGGAGGGAGATTCTGTTGTTTAAACCTTTATTTCTGTTACGTTCCCTTCTTTGGCAATAGATGTTTATTCAGATTTTTAAAATGTGCCTCCTTGACCTCCTTCCGAGAAAGAAGCCTGATGACGAATTCTACCAGAAGATTCTTTCAAAACAGGAAAATGTAAGTCTTCAATCTGTATTTCCAGGTAATTGGAAAATAGCTTATTACAATACTAGAGGCCCGGTGCACGGATTCGTGCTCCGATGGGGTCCCTTGGCCTGGCCTGCAGGGATCAGGCTGAAACCAGCTCTCTGACATCCCCTGAGGGGACCCAGATTGCGAGAGGGCGGTTCTCGGGTGACACACCCCGGAATCAGGGCTCCCTCTTCTCTGGTTCCTGGTGCGTCACCCAAGAACCACTGC
>NW_005872506.1:26801-27789 GCF_000147115.1 Myotis lucifugus
GGACGGCAGAGAAGCGCCTGGATCCTGCCCACAGCGAGGAGCACGGGCGGAGGGGAATCACAAGAAGGCGGAGGGGGGCCTGGAGGCACCAGGAGGAAGTCGTGTCACGGGCGCCCGGGGAAGTCGGAGGTTCATAAGAAGGACGGCCGAGCGTCCTGGCTCCCGGGGTGGAGAGGAAGCCGCAGGCTGGGGGACATGCTCTCTGTCCCGGCAGGAATTCATGGACGAGCGTCCACGTCTCTTACGGTGGGCGGAGAGGTCGTCTGACGGGCGAGGGGACAGCGGGTATGAGCCTGCAGGGGGCGGGCGGGTCCGATGGGATGAGCTGCTGATGGGGCGGCGAAGGGTGTGCCAAGCTGAGCTGCCCGGAGGCCCCGAGATGGGACAGGAAGCTTCTGAAGAGGCGTCAGTGCCTCCGGGTGATGTTCTGTCCTGGCCGAGCCCGGCCCTGCAACGGCTGGCAGGATTAAGCGAGCCTCAGGTTGTCATTATCTCCACCTTCAGCCATAGCAGCCAGGTCAGTGTGGGCTTCTGGGGCCACGGACCCCTGACCCCTCCCATGCGGGTCCAGCAAGAAGTGTCCCTCTCAGCCTCAGAGACGGGCGCCAAGGAGGAGCTCCAGCTGGAGCTGCAGGGACCTGCCCCAGATCCATTGCCTCTGCCTCTTGCTCCGGGGCCAGGGCCCATCCCCTGCGCCTGGTCCTCGTCCTCGTCCGCTCCAGCTGTACTTTATCTGGAAGGAAACTGCGTGCCGCATGCGTCCTGCACGTCATAAAGCAAAAGACGCTGAGACCCCGGGGTCACTGTCCTCGGTGCTTGAGGCCGCAGGGACAGCCCGAAGCCCGGCATTCACAGCCACTGGCCTTCGCAGCGCCTCGCCCGACGAGATGGGGCAGGAAAAAGAGTTTCAAGGAGGACGTTCCCACGCTCAGCATCGTCTCTGCCGCGTTCTCTCTGGTGCTTTTGGAACGAGAACTGACATTTCAAT
>NW_005872506.1:28371-29197 GCF_000147115.1 Myotis lucifugus
GGTTTTGGGCTCACCCTGCTGTGTGCAAGGCCGTGGAACGACCCACCCATCTCCCCTCCCTCTGGCCTTGGGAACTCGTAGGTTACATTTCAGACCCGTGCGCCTGCCCAGGTCACACGCGGCTCAGAACCCTCTAGCGGCTGCCCTGCCCCCAGCACAGACTCAGCTCTCAGACCCAGACCCGCGGAGCCGGACCTGAGGAGCCAGAGTGACTCCTGCCGCTTTCTCCACAACCATCTGCCCCGAGTGTGGCTGCAGACCAGCGGCTTCCGCGTCCCCTGAGAGCTGGTTAGAGACGCAGGTCCTCCCCGCACGCCCAGATCTGTGCGCATTAGCAGACGCCCGGTGCACACGGCCTCCGGAGAACACTGTGTGCTTCCGTCCTGTACACAGTCCCCGTCTCTGCCTGGCCCCTGCTGGAAGAGCCAGGAAGCAGCCGGTTGTGACGCACCTGGTGCAACCCTGCCTAACGGCGCCCCCGGCCTCAGGTGGGCCATCCAAGCCCCTTGAGCTGGACTTTAATTTGATCCGGCTGCTGATATGGACGCTCACAAAGAAAACGACTTTCTTTTCTCCTTTTTACTTTATTTTATTTATTATCCTGTCAGCAGGATATTGATGCAGAAAAAAAAACACACACACACACAAAAACAGTGTAGCCTTAGCTGACTCTGGCCCAAGAATTAGCCAGAACTTCCAAGTAGGAAGGAGGGAATGAATTATTTGAGTTCTTCAGTTAGGCTCTTCCTTCAGCCAACATTAATGGAGCACCTACTATGTGCCGTGTCATGTACAGAAACGGTATTGCAGACTCGAGCCAGAAACT
>NW_005872506.1:29340-30437 GCF_000147115.1 Myotis lucifugus
GGCACTGGCCTCGGTGACTCTCAGAACAGAGCCCTGGAATATGCCGTAAAGGTTGTGCTGCCACTAGGAGCCTGGAGGGCCTCCGTGAGCTAAACCAGAGGTGGCTGTCCGGCCACCCCCCTGCCTGGGCCCTGCCACGGGGCACCTGGCGCTTATCCTCCTGCGCCCTCTAGTGGCCATAGGCCCTGACTGCTGGCAGGTGTTGCACTGAAGGAGGCAGGTTCCCAGCCATTGTCCCTCGGGCTGGTTATGTGGCCTTCCGGGATAGACCTCAGCGTCCTTGTCCAGAATCGGGAGATCATCATCCATCCCCCGTTCACATGCTGTTAGAACCCCCCCCTCCCCCCCGAGTGCGGCTCAGCCACAGCGAGGCCAGGCTGGGCAGTGGGTGGCTCAGATACGCTCCTGGCATCAGGGCTCTCCAGTCGGTTCCTTAGATCAGAGCCTGTTGGGCAAGCAGGGCCCGGCCAGGCCGCGGAGTGAGTACAAGGAGGCAGGGAGGTGGCCCAGGAGGAGGCCCGTGTACAAAGGCCTGGCGGAGCTGCAGGCCCGTGTTCTGGGCGGCCAGGAGTCAGCAGGTGGGTGGGGCCAGGCTGGGGACGAGGCCAGGCTGGTCCTGAAGGCCATGTGCCCCAAGCCCCGGGAGTTTGGACTCGGTCTGGGTGCAGTGAGAGAGGGTTGGGGCCAGGGGACTCGGGGAGCCACGACTGCGTCTCAGAAAGGCCCCGCTGCCGTGCGGGGGCCCAATGTGAGGGGACAGGTGGAGGCTGGGTGACCAGGCTCGGGTCCCAGCGCAGAGTGACTGTGAGTCGGCGGGAAGGGAATAGGGAGGGGGATCTTGAACAGGGGCAGGGATTTGCAGGGCGGTGAAGGGGCCGGGCTCACTTCGGGCCCTCCCGAGCCCGGGGGGGGGTGGGGGAGGGACGCAGCCCTGCAGGCTCTTCACGGTGGTCCACGTTGGCCAGTGCGGTGACGCTGCTTCCTTCAAGGTGTTCCTCACTTCTCATTCGACAGCCCCACCTCATGGGGCATCTCCTTCTCTGTGAAAAGAAGGAGCCCCGGCCCCTGTAGTCCTTCATTTTCCTGCGTGGGGTAAT
>NW_005872506.1:31026-60914 GCF_000147115.1 Myotis lucifugus
CAGATTCCCCACCTGACGTCTGGGCCTCTTCCCCTCAGGACCTCCTGGAGAGAACGATGGGGCCGCGTGCACGTGGCGAAGACGATCGAGTTCCTGAGGCTGCAGATCCAGGAGGAGACCAGGTGCCGGCTGGCCGCCATCTCCCGCAGCCTGGACCTGCTGGCCGCCCAGGGCTGGCTGTCCGGGCGGCAGAAGGAGGAGCTGCTGACCCAGCAGCACAAGGCCTTCTGGGAGGAGGCCGAGCGCTTCAGCAGGGGTGAGCGGCTTCCGCGGGGCCTGGGGCCGGGCTGGGGGCCAGGGGGCCGGGCTGGGGGCAGCAAGAGTCCCAGTTCTGCCCTTGGGGACCAGCCCCTTATATGCTCTGCGCTCGCTTGCCTTCCCCGTAGATCGGGGTAGACAGGGCTGCCTCCCTGGAGGGCTCTCCTGCTCCATTTCCTCGTCGGTGATTCCGGCTCACGGGGACCCCAGGGTCTCTCGGCAGAGCCACCAGGAACGTGCAGAGGGCAGGAGGGCGGAGGTGCCCAGTGCCCGCAGCCCTGCACCAGCCACGGGGCCTGAGATGCCGGGTGGGGTGTGCGAGGCAGGAGAGGGCACCCGCCGTGGCCGCTTCCCACACACGCCTGCTGCTTGGCCGTCTGGGAAGTGGCAGGTGAGGGCTGAAGACATCCGGGCACCGAGGCTTAGTCTGGGTCAGACCTTTGGTGGGGCTGCAGGAAGCAACCTGGCCTTCTCCTTGCAGGGCGGGGACCCCCTCTGCACCCGCTTCCTCACAGCCTGGGCAAGAGAGCCCGTTGGTGCGGACCCAAGGCTGCGTGTGCCCGGGGCCCCTCGGGTCTCGTCGGGGCGTCTGCAGGGCGTCTGTGTGCCTCGCGAGTCCCCCAGCAGGTTCTGACCCCCACACTGGCCTGGATCCTGTAGGGACCGGGGATTCTCCGGGTGTCTTAGCAGGCATTTGTTCTGGAAGCTGGAAGTCCACCTCAGTGTGCCCAGATTTGGTTCCCGGGGAGGGCCCACTCCTGGCCGGCAGAACGTGGTGGAGAGCGCGCACTCACATCTCTTCTAAGGCCTCTCTCCCCGCTCCCTCCCTCCCTCCCGCTGTCTCTGATGGGGGGGGGGGGGCTTTGGGCTGGAGGACCAGGCTCCTGACCCCGGCCTTTTGGAGCACATGTGCCCGAATAATGAAACTGAAATAAACTGACTTCGCCCCTCAGTGGCGCCCCTCTTGGTGCTGGCAGAAGAAGCCAGGGAGGTTCTGCCGGGAGAGCCGCCTGTGACGTCCTGGCTTATTCCACTTTCAGAGTTTGTGCAGCGAGGCCAAGAGCTGGTCCAGGCGTCGCAGGCTCGCCAGGCGGAGGGCACGGCGCAGCTCACGCGGGCCCAGGAGGAGGAACGGAGGGCCTTCCTGGCGGAGGCGCCGCTGACCGCCAACCCCGAGGAGCTCCTCCAGGTGACCCTGCGCGCGACCCAGCTGCCCTGGTGCGGCTCAGGCCCTGTCACCGGCCTCCAGCAGACGGGGGCACTTCTCGGCCTCCCGTGGGTCCGCCCAGTGACCGAGTCCTCTGAGCCTGCATCCCCGGCTCCTGGTCTGCACACCGGTGACCAGGGCTCCTCGAGGCGGGTCTTCCAGACCTGGGCAGGGCCTGCAGCACTAAGTCAGAGGACGCTGTCCGGGCGGCCTGTGTCCAGGAGAGAGCAGTCAGGGCGGCCTGCAGCACCTCCGCCTTCTGGCTGGACCAAAGCTCAGTCTATGGCTTTCCTGGGTCCAGGCTCGCTGGTCCCTGCCGTGGCCTCAGCCTGCAAGCCACAGAAGCCGCGTGACCCCATGCCTCACTTTTCTCAGATATAAACCAAGGGTGAACGTCCTTTTGATCTGAGAGTTGGGGGCATTTTCCGGGGGAGGGGGGGGGCGGGCGGGTGTGTGTGCATTTTTCTGTCCGATTCAGCTCCTGCATTTACTCTCAGGCTTTTCACGGGGTCCTGGAGCGGCAGAGGGTAACGCGCAGTGACCTGGAGGAAGAGGAGAACTTCAGGGCCACTGAGGCCACGGCGGCGCTCTGCCAGGTACGTGGCCCCCAGGCGGGCCCGGCTGGGAGCCCTCAGGGTCTGAGTGTGTGTGAGGACCGCACATCCTCCTGGGCCCAGGCCCCAAAGGCCGAAAGTGACTCGCCTTGCTTTCCGAGGCCTGTGCAGACAGTGGCCTGCAGGGGGCAGCGCTGGGAGCAGGGAGACGGGGAGGCATCATGGAGAGAGAGCTGGGGCCGGGTCTGAGCTTTCTTCACAGGACTGTCCATCGGTTTAAATAAGCTTCCACAGGCACAGGCAGAGCACAGAGGTGCTATGGGCACAGAGTGAGCATCATACAGTGTTATAAGTATTCTCGTCCTCACTGTCTGTCTAGGAGGGTTCGCGTGCACAGGAGGGAGCGTGTGCACAGGAGGGTGCGTGTGCACGGGAGGGTGCGTGTGCACAGGAGGGTGTGTGTGCACGGGAGGGTGGGTGTGAACGGGAGAGCTCTCGTGCACGGGATATGCTGACAAGGTACCTCACCCTGCAGCCTGGCAGGCTCTTTCCCAGACCTCTCCCATCAGGATATGGTGGGCACGGGGCTGTGAGAGAGGCACCATCATGGTATGGTGGGCACGGGCTGTGAGGCACCATCATGGTATGGTGGGCACAGGGCTGTGAGAGAGACACCATCATGGTATGGTGGGCACAGGGCTGTGAGAGAGACACCATCATGGTATGGTGGGCACAGGGCTGTGAGAGAGGCACCATCATGGTGTGGTGGGCATGGGGCTGTGAGAGAGGCACCATCATGGTATGGTGGGCACGGGGCTGTGAGATAAACTGACGACCACCTCGAGTTCTCAGGCAGCAGGGAGCAGCATTTTTCTAAATGCCCGCTGTCTCCTGACCGGTAAACAAACAGTAAGGTCCCAGCTTGGCTGACGCGGATGCTGCTAAATCCCAGGTCGCGCGGCTCATAGAGAGGTCTCTGAGCCCAGCCCAGAGCCACCCCACCCGTGGGGACGGGCGCGGAGCCGAGCGCCACGCGGGCCTGCCTGCTGCCTGTCCTGCCTGTGCCATTTCTCTTGAAAGGCTCCGGGGAGTGTGGTGAAACAGACCCGCCACACTCCGGCTTCGCGGCCTCGGTTCTCACCAGGAGTCGGGGCGGAAAGGAGAGAAATGAACCGTCCTCAGAGAACACAGAGACGGTAGACACGGGTGATGTGCCCCCGCCCACCGAAGCGTCTCAGGTTCGGGGCGTGCGGGAGGTAACCAGTTGAGTCTCACATTGCGTTTCTCTCTTTCCCCTCTCCCTCCCTCCCTCCCTCCCTCCCTCCCTTCCACTCTTTCCGAAAAGCAGTGGGAAAACTATGCTCAGGTGAGGGTGAAACAAAAACAGTCCCCACAGGATGCCTCACTGACACCAAACGCAGGTCACCAAGACCACCCTCGGCTCTTCAGTTCTCTGAAGCAGCGGCGCCCGCCGGTTGTCCCTGACGCCCGAAAGGGTGGCGCCCGCTGCTCTAAAGGACTCGCTGCAGCTGTTCCCGCGGCGGGTGGTTGCAGCGGGAGCTACAGACCCAGGTCAGCCTGAGGTCCCAGGCAGAGGCCTCCAGCGTCCTCTCGGGGAGCGTGGGCAGCACTGGCCTCCTGACAGCGCTGTGACATCATACACCGGCCACTGCCCACCACGGAGGCTCCCCGAGCTCGGTGTCCAGTTTCATTGGGACGCGGTCGCACAGACGTGGTCGGCCGCCAGTGTGGCTTGGCCTTAACCCCCCGCCCTCTGCAGGATGGGCTCATAGCACGTGGCCCGAGACCCCACCCTAATCACATCACTGACGGAGCCCAGGCTCCCCCGTAACCTGAGACCCTGGTATCCGGGAGGACATTCCAAGAACGTGGAGGTCCCCTCGCAGGAACCGGGGCAAACAGGCCTCTCTCTCAGCAAGGTCGGTTCTTGGCTGTCCAGCGGTGAAAGGTTAAGGTGTTTTGTTTTAGGAAACTCAGCTGGAGCCTGGGCTTCAGGCCTGGGGCTCATAGCATTCAAGGAGGAGGGAGAAGTGGCCTGGTGAGCAAGAGAAGGGAGAGGCGGTCGGGCAAAACGGAGGAATAAACGAACGAGGGGATCGAGGAATGAGCGCGCAACTGAAATTCGGGCATTCTGAAGGCGCGTGGTCGTGTCCGATGAGAAATTAACACAAACTCTCAACAAATTAACACAAACTCAGTGGCTAAAGACAGCAGTTATTACCTTGCAGTCCTGGAGGTCGGACGTCCGAGGGGGCGTCACTGGCCAGAAGGAAGGTGCCCGTGGGCTGGGTTCCTGCTGGAGACCCAAAGGAGAATCCGTTCCCTTGACTTTCCCGGCTGATGGAGGCGCCCACATCCCTGGGCTCGTGGCCCCTCCTCCGTGCCAGAGCCAGAGACCTGGTGCTCCCACCTGTTCCCACCATCCCGTCTCCGCCCACCCTGACTTCCGGCCTCCCTCTCACCTGCACGGGCCCTTGTGCTTACATTGGACTCACCTGGGTCTCTTCCCGTCTCAGTCCCTAATGTGCGACTGCAAAATCTCTTGGACCAGTGGTTCTCAACCTTGGCTGCACATTAGAATCACCTGGGAATCTTTTTAAAATCCTGATTTCTGGGCCTCATCCTCCGGAAATTCTGTTTCTTTGTTATGGGGTGGGGCCACAGCATTAGTAACAAAGAAACAGAATTTCCGGAGGATGAGGCCCAGAAATCAGGATTTTAAAAAGATTCCAGGCTGATTCTAATGTGCAGCCAAGGTTGAGAACTGGCTTGCACCCTGGAAGGCGGCATATTCTGGGGATTTGGACATGGGCGACTTGGGGAGACCTTATTTTGCCTAACGAGATAGGAAGCACTAGGTTTCCAAAGAGTAAAAGAAATTGGGTTTTGGGGAAATGCCAGAGCAATGGTTCCCTGGGCCGTAGTCTATCTGAGGAAGGTCTGGAGGAGCGAATGGTAGACGCGTGGCACCCTGTGGTCCGTGTCCCTGGAAGGAGGTGTCTGTGGGGCGGTAGGGCGTGGGTCAGTTTGCCTGGTCCTTTAGCAAAGTTAAAGGGTGACAGGTCGTCTCCAAGGGCGCAGAGTCTGAGAAATACAGACTGGCACGTACAGGTCTGCCGCCGTGGCAGCCGGCGAAGGGAACGTGGCTCTTCGTTGTAACTTAAAGCCACTGGAGCCGTTAATTTACGTTTTCTTTATTTGCAGAAGTTAGACTCGCCAGTGCCTTCAGGGTCCTGCGTGCTAAGTGGTTACAGCCCCTCCTCCCTTGTAGTCATTTTCCCAACCAGCTGACCTCCCTGCAAAGAGGCGCAGATTTGCAAAGTAGAGAAGAGTCGCTTGGGAAGCAGACAGAGCAGAGCAGTGTGGCCCTTCCTGGCTGTGTACCCTCCGTGCGGCCCTGTCCGTATCGCCCGATCTCTCTCACCCAGGAATTCTTAGCTGCCCTCCTTGTAGACTGAGCACATGAATGAACTCACGTAACACCCAAAATGCCACCCGTAGCCCCCAGGCTGAGCTAACACCCCTCACCTGGTCCGTGATGACCACCCAGGCTGGTCTGTGATGCTCCCATATGACCTGACCCACGAGACCCACCCCGTCTGACCCAGAGACCTGCCCAACCTGGCCCATAAGCTCCCCTATTGTGGCCCACCAGGCCCACATGACCACGTATCTGGGGTCATGTCCCTTGCTTGCTTCCTTCCAGACATTCCTCAGTTCCGCCGAGATGCCCGTCCCTCCTACCCCAGTGCCTTTGCGTGTGCTTTCTCACTGCCTGAAACGCGGTCCCCTCCCTTCCCTCCGTTTTGCTTGTTCTCATTCTTGTCTCAGTTAAACGTCACTTCCTCAGACCAGATTCCCTGGTCTGTCCCTAGGGCTGCCACCCTCCTGGCCATCGCACTTGTCAGAGCGACCCCTGCCCCCCGCTGGGCTGTGCACTCCCTGAGGTCCGGGTCCACGTCTGCCTGTCACTGCCATGTCCCTGGCACGGAGCCCATCGCAAGGGCTCGAGAGACGTTTGCAGAGTGAGCCTCTGACGCTGTGAGCATGAGCCTCCTTTGTCCCTCGGCTGTAAGGGACCCACCCGCCCCTGCTGTGGTGGAGGTCACATCACCATGACCACATAATGTGCAGCGAGACACCTCGGAACCCAGTGCTGGAAGCGACAGTGACGTGTGCTCACCGTCTGCACTGGCCTGAGGCGGTCGACCTCCCCCCCCCCCCCACTCCCCGCCCCCGGGTGCCCTGACCCGCACACGCACAGAGGAGCACCACGAGTCAGTTCGGTTCTGTTCCGGGCGCAGCACAGACCAGTAGCCCCCAAATGAAACGGCGTGAAGCAGGAGCACATGGATGTGGCCTGTCGGAGCCGGTGACAGAGGCGGAGGAAGTGACTCTGCAGGCAGGACCCAGCGCGGTCTCATTAGAAAGAGCCTGGGCTCACGGACCGTGGCGCTTGTACAGAGTTCGCCTTTTCTTGAGTTTGCAAACAGCTTATTTCTGTGGCTTGACAGCCACGAAGGAGAAAGAAAAAGGTGTGTCCCAGCCACTGCTGTGCGATCACAGCGTCCAAGGCAGGAGGATCGATTTAAAAACCTGTCTCCCGGCAGAAAGCTGGGCCGGCAGAGGCTGGAGGGAAATGTAAACCAGTCCCATGGTTTCAACCCTTCTTCACTGTGAATTGAAACACCCGTAAATACGTGGGCAGCACAGCCGTATGGACTAGCAGATGGTTATTAAAAACCATCTCTGTAACCATCACCCAGATGAAGAAAGATCGTGGCAAGGACCCTGGAAGCCCCCTCACACTCCTTCAATCCCAGGATCCCCCTCCTCACAGGACCCATATCTGGCTTATTTGACGAACATCAGGTCCTTGCTTTTCTATAAACTAGAGGCCTGGTGCACGAAATTCATGCAGGGTCAGGCCCCTAGGCCTTGCCTCCCTGCCTCCCTGCCTCCTCCTTCCCTCGCTCTCTCAGTGCCCTGCCGCTGCTGGTTGCCGCCCCCCCCCATGTTCCACGCCACCCCCTGGTGGTCAGCGTACGTCATAGCAAGCAATTGAACTCCCGCTCTCCCGGTCAAACTCCCGAGTGGAAAATTTGGATATTAGCCTTTTATATATAGAGATGGAATCATGTGACACATGCTCTAGTGTGCCAGGCTGCTTTCACTCAGCTTATGCTTAGGAGATTCGTCCGTGTTGCATGTAGCAGTTCATTCTTCCTCGTCGGTCTGTATTATCCCATGGTATAAATACATCACCATTTACCTGTTCTACTGTTGATGGGCATTTGTATGGCTTCTTAGTTTAGACTATTACACTTTCTGCTGATATAAACTTTCCTGTAGAAGTTGTTTGATATGCTTGTACATGCATTTCTCTTGGGCAGACCAAGGAGCGGAATTGTTGGGTGAAAGAATATATGCAGCCTGGCTGGAGTGGCTCCATTGGTTGAGCCTCGTCCTGTGCACCAAAATGTTGCTGGTTTGATTCCTGATCAGGGCATATACCCAGGTTGTGGGTTCTCACATTGATGTTTCTCTCTCTCTCTCTGTCTCTCCCTTTCTCTCTCTAAGCATGTCCTTGGGTGAGGATTTTTTTTAAAAAGAACAGATATAGATTCAATCCATATTCTCCATAGTTATTGATATAGCCACCAATTTGATTAGCATTAGTAATTTATGGATATTTGGGTTAGAATTAACATCTTTACAATCCAGAAACATGGTATTTCCTTATATTTATTTCAGTCTTATTTAATTCTTACAATCCAGAAACATGGTATTTCCTTACATTTATTTCAGTCTTATTTAATTCTTTTAATATTATTTTACAGTTTCCACCCTTAGGTGTAATTTTGCTATAGTGTTTTGAGTTTTTTTTCAGATTAAAGAAGTTTCCTTTCATTTCTGTTTTGCTAAGGGTGTTTTTTATGCATGGAAATTAAAGTTTGTAAAATGTTTTTTCCTCATCTAGTCACATAGTCATCACGATATTTTTCTGCTCTACCAGGTATACTGTTAATGTGTCAAATTGCATTGATGCACTGATGTGGGTAATGCCATTAAGTGCATACAAATTTAGATTTTCACATCTTTCTGTTGAGTTAGATCTTTTAGCATTATGAAGTAAACCCCTATATTTCTAGTCACCCTTTTTTTTCTTAAAGACTATTTTATCTACCATTAATGTAGCAGAAAGTGGCCCTATGTTTACTAGATTCTGGTTATACACTCATTCATTCATTTTCAAAAAAATTTGCTAAGATCCTAGGTGCCAGGGCCTCCTATGTAAACTTGTGCAATTTATGGCACCTCCCTTTTACTGTGCAGATGAAGCCTTTGTTTTCTCGGCTGTAAATTTCTTCCAGCAGTTTTGGGAAATGTCTAAGCCATCATCACATCAAATATTGCTTCTACCTGGGCTCTCCCTTCCTTTCTTTGGAGACTCCAATGAAAAATGTTAGATTTTTGCCCTGCCCAGTGTCCTCAGTGGTTAGGGCGTATGCCACGCACTGAATTTTGTAAAATGTTTTTTCCTCATCTACTAGTTGTCACATAGTCACCATGATATTCGTCTGCTCTATACTGTTCATGTGTCAGATTGCATTGATGCATTGATGAGGGCAATGCCGTTAAGTGCATATTCCAGTCAAGAGCATGTACTGGGTTGCAGGTTCACTCCCCACCCCTCATCGGGCATATGTGGAAGGCAGCCAGTCGATGAGTCTCACATCAATGTTTATCTCTCTCTCTCTCTCCCTTCCGCCCTCCCTTCTACTCGCTCTCTGAAAAGCAATGGGGGGAAAAAATCCTTGGGTGAGGACAAAATAAAAAATATGTTGGGTTTTCTCATTGCATCTTTCGTGCTTTTATCGTCTCCATATTTCCCATCACTAGTCTCTCCTTACTTTGTTGTGGATTTCCTCCTGATCTGTCTTCCAGCGTACCAACTCTCTCTTTAGCTGCTTCTAGCTGCCATTAAGCCTATTCATCACTATCTATACTAATAAAAGGGTAATATGCTAATTAGATCTGATAGACCGGATGTCATTCCAGACGTCCTTCCTGACAAAGCTGGGGCCCAGCCCAGGCGAAGCTGGCCGGGGTCCTGGGTGCCTGTGGCTGGCCCAGGCAAAGCCAGCCCAGGTCCCGGGTGCCAGAGGAAAGCCGGTGCCGGCAGCTTGGGGAAGGAAGGTCTACTCTTACACAAATTTTCGTGCAACGGGCCTCTAGGTAGGTTAATAAAATTGGACCACATTCTTCAATTCTGAAAATCCTAACTGGTTCTTTTAAACTAAGCAGTGTTATTCCCAGCTCCTTGCTTAACGTGTTAAGCGTGGCTCTGGCCGTCATGAGCACAGAAAGCATCCACACTTTGGGGTCCAGCCTTGTACTCACGCTCTCTGGACGACCTGTGGTCTGACGGGAACCCCGCCGTGTGGCTCTCGGTTGCAGGAGCTGTACCGCAGCACCATGGGAACGTTCCAGACGCTTGCGGACGTCCTGTTCCTGCAGACGCTCCCCGATGTGACGGGCCTCTCGCGGGCTGAGTGCGACTCCGTGAGGCGGGAGGCCCAGGAGGACGCCGCCCTGCAGCTGGGGAACGCGGATCGCTTCCGCCGACAGCAGTGGAGGCTGTCCCAGGACCTCCTGGAGCACGAGCAGCAGGTGCGGCGCCTCTGGAGCGGCCCAGAGTCGCTCTTTTTGAAACTTAGGAAGAATAAGGAGATTTTTGTTCCCTGAGCACCTCCCGGGGTCCTGCTGGGGGCTTGACCAGGATCCTGGTGGCCAGCCTTTCACCTCAGCCCTTAGGGGGGTTGGGGAAGATTGCAAAGCGCACCTGTCCCAGGACAGGAAGTCAGCGGATAATCCCTTCAGCCGATCCAGTGAGGAAGAGCAGCAAAACCCGTTATTTAGAGAGAAACGAACGGCAGAAGGTGGCTCCCAGGGCCGTGGGCTGGGGTGGGGTGGGGGCTGCACTCACAGGACACCTGCTGTCCAGTGAGTCTGTTTCACCATTAAAACCTCATCCATATGCCGGAGGTAGAATAATGGCCCCCAAAGATGCCCACGTCCTAACCCCAGGTCTCCCCGCGGCCGCCCTGGCCCGTGGTCTATTCTCGACCCCCAGCCAGAATACATTTAAAATACTATAGGCCACTCGTTAAGATCTTAAATATATATTTACATATTTTAAATACGTTTAAACGTCCCCAAACCCATTTAAAATGTATCTTAACCCCCCGGGAATGGAGAAGCAGCTTCCTGTAATTAGCAGCGGTTTCTCCCTTAGTGAGACCTAAAGAGACGGTGCATCTTGTCATCATCGCTGCACCTTCGACTGGACAAGACATCACTTCTCTGCTCAGAACCCCCCCCCCCCCCCACGGCTTCTCCTTCCACGGAGCGTAAAAGCCAGAGTCGCCACCAGGCCCCACCAGGACCCGGGGTCGGGGCCCGGTCACCCTCCGCCCTCCTCATCCTCTCCCGGCTCGCTCCGCGCCCGCCTCTCCGGCTCCTTGGCGGCTCTGGCTCGCTGGGCACGGTCCTGCCTCAGTCGTCCCGCTTCAGGTCTTTGCTGCCTTGGCCTCCCCAGCACCCCAGTGTCTGCGTAGAGCCCGCTCCCCTGGGAACCACCTGAGCCTGCCTGGGGTAACGGCGGAGAGGTCGGAGGGACAGTGCAGGCACACCTGGCTGGTGACCTTGGTGCTGTGGCTGGTGGTGTCTGCATCCTCAAAACTCACACCAAAGACCCCATAGGCTTTAGGGACAAAGCCAGTTTACCTTTCAGAGAAGCAAGACTAGAGTTTTCTGTGTCCTGGTTTCCCGGGCACTTTGTTCCTGTAGACGCCTCACTAGCGGAGCCAGAGACTGTCCGTAACAGGAGATGAGACGCAATGCGATTTTGTGATATAGGTTTAAGTGGTACGAGTCACAATGCCCAGAATGAACTCTGGCTGCGGTGCTTGGTGTCGGCCCTGTGTTCTATCCCAGTTCTGTGTGCAGCGGGCGCCCTCTTCAGGCGGCTGAGGGTAGCGCCCCTTGAGCAACCACAGATGCTGGAAAAGTGAAGGTCTCGCTCAGGCCTGAGACCCTGGCTGTAAGTCCGGCTGCCTGGGCGCGTCCTGGTGGCACAGACTAGTCGGGGAGGAGCAGGGCAGGGCCAGACAGGACTCGGCTTTGGAGAAAGATGGGCCTAAATTCCAGTCCCTGCCCCACTCTTTAAACTTATTAGCTCTCTGGCCTTGGACCTCACAGGAGTGTTCACAGATGTAATCCAATCAAACGATAAGAAAACCCAGGGGAAAAAAGCTGTTTTTCCAAAACTTGCTAAAATCCATAGGAGAGGAAGAACAACCAAGCGTAGCTAATACAGTTTTGTGCACGAGAACATGGGAGGCCCTGTCCTGGCAGCCTGAGGCTTGCTGTGAGTGGCAGCTGAAAAGCAAGTGGTGTGGTGCAGAAACGAACAGACCACAGACTACAAGAGCATAGAAGGAGGTGCATGTTTCTATGGAAACTACGTACCTCTGGAAACTACGAGATCCAAGGTGGCATGACGGCCAGTCATAGGAAGATAACCGCTAACAAAGGGTGCTGGCACAATCGGTATCCATCCATCCACAGAAAACCAGATCCCTTCCTCACGCCATAGAAAATTAGTATTAGATGCTTTACCATGCAAATAGGAAAATGCATAAGTCTTTAGAAGGAACTATAAGAGAAAATGATCATGAAATCAGGGGAGACGGGTTTTAAACAAGAAATAAAAGGCAGGTTCCAACAAAGCAGTGATGGATGAGAGGAGTTCGAGGTGACCGTGTCCCTCTCTCTGGCGTCCAGGTGTGGATGGAGGAGCACGCCCTGTCCACTGTGCTGCAGACACACCTGCGGGACGACCACGAGAGCGCCATCCACTGCGTGCTGGGCCGGCTCGGGGGCCTCAGTGAGGAGTGAGTACGGCTTCCTGAAGCGCCGGGCCTTGTCTCCCGTGTGACACCCACACCCGTCCTCACCCGTGAGTGGGCACATGGACGCCCGCCTCTTACAGTGCGGTGTGACTATTGGGACATTTCTTGGTAGCTCAGTGTATTAGGGTTCTCCAGAGAAGCAGGGCCAACGAGGGGTGTGTGTGTGTGTGTGTGTGTGTGTGTGTGCGCGTGTGTGTGTGTTTAGCTATCTATGTGTCTATCGATGCATCTATACCTGTAGAGACAGAAGGAGAGGAGAGAGGAGTTGAGAGGTTGCAATATCTGTGGGTTGGCAACCTGGAGACTCGGGAGAGCCCACGCGCATCCCCGTCCGAGTCTGAAGGTCTAGAACCAGGAGAGCCGGTGGGGTCAGTCAGAAAGCCGCCGGCTCGAGACCCAGGAAGAACCAGTCTCTCCGTCTGAGCCCCAAGGCGGGGAAAGGTGTCCCAGCTCAAGGCGGGCCGACGGGCAGTTCCCTCTTGTTTATGGGAGGGTCGGCCTCTTCTCTGCTTCCAGCACTCACCTGATTAGGCAGGGCCCACCCCATGAGGAAGGGCAGTCTGCTGTCCTCGTCTACCATGTCAGCATTGATCTACCCAGAAACCCCAGAGCAGTGGTTCTCAACCTTCTGGGCCTTTAAATACAGTTCCTCATGTTGTGACCCAACCATAAAATTATTCTCGTTGCTACTTCATAACTGTAATGTTGCTACTGTGATGAATCGTCATGTAAATATCTGATATGCAGGATGGTCTTAGGCTGACCCCTGTGAAAGGGTCGTTTGACCGCCAAAGGGGTCGCGACCCACAGGTTGAGAACTGCTGCCCCAGAGAATGTGTGAGCAGCTGACACATAAGAGTAACCACCCCAGGCAGAGAAGCCAAGAGCACTGACCCCCATCCCCGCTCTCCCCAAAGGTCTGCACGGTGCCTCCTGCAGGGGCATGAGCTGCTCCTGCGCTCCGCCCTCCGGAGGCTGGCTCTCCGTGACCATGCAGTCGCCGCGCTGGCGCAGATGCGGCTGTCCGGGAAGAAGCGCCTGCTGCAGGAGCTGCGCGAGCAGCACGCCCTGGAGCAGGGCTCCTCCCAGTGCCTGGACGAGCATCAGTGGCAGCTGCTTGGAGCCCTGGTGAGATCGCTGCACGGCCCCACCCCGTCCCAGCCAGGCTCCAGCATGGTAGCCAGAACCCAGCCCTGCCTCCCCGTGGTCTCGGGGGGTGGGGGGGTGGGGGGGAAGTGGGGGCAGGGGGGATGGCCGCCCTGTCCGGGGGCTGCCCAAAGGCTCCAGTGCATGCTCGGATGAGAATTGTACTGAAAGTGCATTTGAAATCGGAGCGCAGATGGGCACAGTCATCCCTGGGAAAAGGGGGCCCTGTCATCTGAAGGGTTTAACTATCGGAAGGAAGAACGTGTAAGTTACAGGGCTGAGCTATGGGAGCAGCCGGCGTTTTCTGGCCCGTTGGTGAGGGATACGCTCACTCTCACTGCCCCGGAGGCTCCGTGGGAAGCAGGCTGCTCTGCCTCTGACTCCCCTCGCCTCCTTCTCTGACTCGTGTTCCCACGAGGAAAGCCGTCCCCAAGGCCCCATATGCCCTGCTGTGGCTTCGGTGATGTCCCAGATTCCTCCCAGACTCGGATCTGCTGTGTGACTTTTAGAAAGTTACTTAACCTCTCTGAGCCTCTGTGTCCTGATCACGCCTACCGTTCAGGCTCACAGTGTTCAGGGAGAATGAGGAAGTGCTTGTGTATGTGGTGGCCCTGGGCACGCAGTTGATGCTCACTAAATGCCTTGGGTTGAAGGTACCTTCAGCAGACACCTCGCTCATCCATTGTGCTGGGGTTTGCAAGCCCAGAGGCCCCCACTTTCCGGCCCTTCTCCCTCCCTTCCCCATCCCTCCTGGCCCTGGGCAGGGCGAGCCCACGTCCTGGTCCTGCTGATCCGCTGCTCCGGTGCAGGGCCGCAGCAAGGCTCCTCCCTCTCCCTGCCCCGTCCTTCCAGGAGGCCCGCGTGCTGGAGGAGACCGGCCGGCTGGAGGAGGAGGCGCAGCTCACACGGCTGCAGCTGCAGCAGCAGCTCCTGGCGGAGGCGCAGGAGGTGGGCCGGCTCCTGCAGCAGCACACGGAGCGGGCGGTGGGGCAGGCGCTGCTGGGGCACGCGCGGACCGCCGCCACCAGGAGCCGGACCAAGGACCGGGATGACTTCAAGGTGCGTGCCAACCCCACCCCTGGGAAATGCAAGGGCAAGAAGGGTGGGGGGAGGGCGGCACAGGGGCAGATGAGGGGACGGACTTGGACAGAGTGGCCTCCTGGGCGCTGCACCTGCTGTCCCCACCCGGGAGCTATGGCCTTGTGGAGGGTGCCCATTATTTTAAGTGGAAGGATGGTAACCAGTAACCCTGGTGGACCGGGCACCCAGCCATCACGTCTCCAGCCACGGGCATCTCAGCATTTCCTCTCCTTCCTGCCTTGGGTCAGAAGGTGTATCGCTGAGGAATGCATATAACTCACGTCACCAAGTCCTACTGAAATGACTCCAATAAGCGAGCCGCTCATCCCACATAACGAGCCACGTGGAGCGGGCGGGCCCAGGCTCAGAGGCCCTGCCATGGTACCAAGGCCCAGGCTCTTGCTTTCTGATCCGCGTTCTTAGTGTTAGTTTGTTGCCTCATCGTCTCAGAACGGCCACCGATCCTCCGACATCACATCTGCCTCCCAGGAAGGGGGAGGAAGACGGCCAAGTCTCTACTCCCGCGGAGGCTTTGGAAAGGGAACAGCCCCAGCAGACTTCCCTAATGGCGCCTCTCATTGGCCAGGGTCGTACACCAGCCTGAGACCATCCCCGACCACGGAAAATAACACAGGGTGGGCGAGAGTAGGCTCACAGGTGCGAGTCCGTGAAACACGGAGTTCATTCTTGTGTTAATCATTTATTAATTATTATGTATTTTCTTTTTTTTAAGGATTGTTTTGCTTTAAATACATTTTTTATATATATTATTATTGATTTCAGAGAGGAAGGGAGAGGGAGAGAGAGATAGAAACATCAATGATAAGAGAGAATCATTGACCGGCTGCCTCCTGCACACCCCACACTGGGGATCGAGCCCGCAACCCAGGCATATGCCCTGACCAGGAATCGAACCGTGACCTCCTGGTTCATAGGTCAACGCTCAACCACTGAGCCACACCAACTAGGCAATCTATATTTATAAAACCCTAAGCGACCAAATGACCGAACAAGTCGCCTGGTCGCTATGACGTGCACTGACCACCAGGGGGCAGGTGCTCAACCCAGGAGCTGCCCCCTGGTGGTCAGTGCGCTCCCACCACGGGAGCACCGCTCAGCTGACCGACAGGTGCCAGACGCCGGGCTCACGGCTGGCGAGCACCTCTCCCGCCTCCGTGGCAGCGCTACCAAGCAGCGGCTGCAGGCACAGCAGGGCTGGGAAGAGCAGGAACAGCGCAGCACCCGCAGAGCCTGGCCCGGGGTCGGGCTCCTCCCTGGCCACCTGGCACGTCCCGCACTACTACATCCCCCGAGGGGTCCTGGATTGCGAGAGGGCGCAGGCCAGGCTGAGGGACCCCACCGGTGCACGAATCTATGCACCGGGCCTCTAGTTATTGTATATTTTCTGTACGAACAACGGGAAACCTACTTTTGCCCCACCCCATGTTATCAACTGGTTTAAACCAGAGGTCCTCAAACTTTTTAAACGGGGCCAGTTCACTGTCCCTCAGACATTCCACACATGCACACTGCGGGCCCGGGACGAGTCGGCTGCTAAGCAGGACAGGCAGTGGCGGCAAAAACACCCGGCGGGCCGCATGTGGCCCGCGGGCCGCAGTTTGAGGACCCCTGGTTTAAACCAACCATGCACTCTCTGCCCGTTCCCTGCCCAGTCCAGGTTGGGAGTGGGGGGCGGAGGAGAGCCAGGGCCGGGGAGGTGGGGACCGCGTGTGACCTGCTAAGTCCTTCCCCTCCTCCCTCAGAGGACGCTGCTGGAGGCGGCCGTGGAGAGCGTGTACGTGACCAGCGCGGGCGTCGGCCGGCTGGTGCAGGCGTACGACCAGCAGGTTGGGAGGGCCATGCGGGACCACACGGAGCGCAGGCTGGAGCACTTGGAGAGCCTGCAGGGTACGCGCCTGGGGAGCCCCCCGCCGGGAGCTGGCGAGCTCGGAGTGCTCACCTTTCACTTTTGGAAATCTCTCTTTAATATTTCCTTTCCTTATGTGTCCCCTGCTCGTCCCTAAAAGGCTGTTTTAAAGGCACTTAGAGAAACGTATGCGTGCAGCACGTTGAAGTAGATGGATCGGGACAAGAGCAGTGAGGTGGAGCGGGGCGGGCTCTGTACCTGGGACCTATGTCATCAGAGCCCACTGAGTGGCCCCATGGTTCGGCTCTGGCTTCCTGGTGGCCAGAGAGATGGACGTGTCCTCAACCCGAGCTGTGATGGGCCGTGAGTGAGAACAGGCCAGTGGCCCCTACGCTGTGCCCCAGACCAGGGAGTTTTCCCCGGGGGCTCTCATAGTGGTGACTGGGTAACGGCATGGACGTGTCCCCAAGACCAGCGTAATAACAGACAAAAGCCGCTGCTCTAACGTCCCTCCCTGCACAGGCCCGCGCGCTCTGAGGGCTGCGCTCGGCTTGTCCACGGGCAGAGTTGGAACGGGTCCCCGCTGAACGCATGGCAGCAGTCGGAGGCAGGCTCCTGTGATATGATTTCCCTCAACCAGCTCAGCTGGCCTGTCCCCCCTTATCCTGGGGAATTTGAACCCTGGATTCAAATAAAACCTGGGACAAACCCAGAAATGTGCCGGCCCCGTGGACCCTTCACCGGGGTTTTCCAGAGTCAGGGTGGGTCTCGCCCGGTGGGGGACGGCCGGGACTGGGACACTCGGGACCGGGGTGCTCATTTCCCCTTTCGCGGCCTCAGTTTCCCCATCTGTGGGACGAGGGATCCGTCAACCCTCCATGCTTCCTCTCGGCTCTGACTTCCCGCTTCCCTGATGCCCAGCCCTATGTGGGGATTGCCCTGTCAGCGAACGGAAACAATGTCCCTGAGCTTGATCGACCACATTAACGTCACCTTTTCCTTCATTCCGTAAATTCCTTTCTATGTAAGACTCGTAGAGTGCCATAGCCCTGGAGGTCACCCAGTTAAACCTCCCCTTAAGGGCTAGAGCCGTGGTCGGCAGACTGCGGCTCGCGAGCCACATGCGGCTCTTTGGCCCCTTGAGTGTGGCTCTTCCTAAGCCTTAGGAGTACCCTAATTAAGTTAATAACAATGTACCTACCTATATAGTTTAAGTTTCAAAAATTTGGCTCTCAAAAGAAATTTCAATCGTTGCACTGTTGATATTTGGCTCTGTTGACTAGTGAGTTTGCCGACCATTGGGCTAGAAGCTCAGGGCCAGCCAGGAAGGTGGCCTATTGGACAACCCACAGTGAGGCAGGTATGGTGGCTAGTTAAGTGTGGCAGCTAAACTAACAACTAGGGAAGTGAAGCAGATAGCTAGGCATGGCAGCTAGTTAGGCGCAGCTAGTTAGGTGCAACTAGTTAGGCATGGCAGCTAGTTAGATGTGGCAGCTAGTTAGGTGCAACAACTAGTTAGGCATGGCAGCTAGTTAGATGTGGCTGCTAGTTAGGCACAGCTAGTTAGGTGCAACAACTAGTTAGACATGGCAGCTAGCTAGTTAGGCGTGGCAGCTGAGTCAGTGTGTGTCTGTGTGGACGCGCAGTCCCGTGCACCTCAAACTCAGAGGCCAAATTCCCCAGATCCTTGGAAAGCACCCACCTCAGCACCCACGCCCGGAGGGGAACGCTGTCTGCACGCCCACAGCTCTGCATGTCGAGCCCCTTCTCCTTTCTGGGGTGGGTTGTGGCCGTGTGGTGGCCTCTCGGAGTGAAATCGTTCTTACACGCCTCCCCTTCCGCCTGGTACAGGAACTCAGGCCTGAGAGGTCGGAGGGAGAGCGTGGTTGCTTTCCCACGGGGCTGCCATTATGTGACGGGAGCCAGGGCATCCATCCCCCCAAGTCCTCCCAGGGGGGAGAGGGGAGTGGGGGGCGTGTCCCTGGTGCTCTGCCAGCACCCGCCCGACCTGGCACAGAGTCAGTCCCTTCAACACATTCATGATCGCTGTGTGTTACCATTCTAGGTGAGAGAAGGGACAGTTACAAGCTGCGGAAAAAGCAGGAACTCGGTGACCCTCCGTCGGAGGGCAAGGAGGCAGGTGGAACTCATGATGCGCCCCAAGGCGTCCACCAGAGGTGAGGCCCCGCTCCGGGCACACTCGGCCCACACGTCATGCTTCTCCCCGTGGCCTGCGGGCATCTCCTGCCTACGGGGGCCCAGCCAGGGCCTGGCACAGGGCACGCGCCGTCAGTGTGGCCCTGGCTGCGTTCCTAGTTCTAGGTGGCGCCCACAGCCCTGACACAGCACCCCCCCTTCTCCCTCGTACCTTGGGGTCCTCCAGAAGCCGGCCGGGGCTTGAGGATTGGGAGGTGGGTTTATGGGCAGTGACCCCAGGAAGCCAGGCAGCCGGGGTCTCGGCTGCTGCCTCCCAGGGACCCGCGCAGACCCCGCAGGTAGCCGATGACTCACGGTTCCGCGGGTCAGGCGCCTGGGCGCTGCTGCTACTTCCCCGAGACCCACGCGGCCACATCAGGTGCGGGCGGGCCGGGCCCTGATTGCGGGCTCCGGGCGGGCGCTCCAGGCAGCGGCCCTGCCTTGGAGAAGGAGGTCCTGTCTCCTTGTGGCTGTGAGGGGGGGTCCCCTGACCGCCCAGCGGCCTCTCTGCTCCCCGCACGTGGCCCCCACATCCGGGGCAGCAGGGCCCGGCCACACCTGGGACTCCCTGCCTTCTTCCCCCTGGTCTCTGGCTCCAGCTGGAGAGACCTCTGCTTTAAGGGCCCTGCTGATTGAGGCACCTGTAACCCAGGTCCTCTCTGAATCCCACAGTCATGCCCTCAGCAGGACTGCCAACCCCCGCGTGGCGCAACCTCTTCACGGGTTCCAGGGATTCGGGCGTGGACGCCTGTGGGGACACTGTGTGGCCGACCCCCAGGGGAGCACAGCCAGCACCACCTGCGATAAGGAGGGTTTCCAGGGCAACAGAGGCCGGAGCACTGCCCTCTGGGTATCACAGCCAGGTGTCCCATAGCGATCCCTCGCCCCCCAGCTCGAGCAGGGGCTCCGGGAAGGCAGGGGCTGTGAGTCTCACGCCTGCATCTTCAAAACCCAGCACAGAAGATGCTTTTATGAAGAAACAAAGGAGTGAATGGGGGGGTCCATGCAGGATGGGTGAACGGATGACGGGGTCTTGTAGGATGCATAGGAGTTTGCCAGGCAAGTAGAAAGAAAAGAGCATGAAGCAAAAGCCAGGTGGCATTTTGTGCCTCAGTGCACTTCCTGGGCCGCTGCCTGCGATGCAGAAGGCGGCTTCTGCCTTTGGGTCTAGAAATTCAGCAAATCAGACACAAAGGACAGAGAAGGGGGCAGAGAGTAATCCTGGAAGCAGGTGATGGGGTTGCAGAGGCCAGAGGACCGTGGGCCAAGGAAGGGAGGGAGTTCACACAGCCAGGGGAGGTTTCAGGGCGGGGGGCGGCGACTTCTCGGGGTTGGGGACCCGCTTTCGGCCAGCTCTGTCCTCCACTTGGAGGGACTCGGGGGCGGGGGGCGGGGGGGCGGGGCCAGGGCGATCCTGCACTGTTAACAAGGAGCGCGCCCCCACCCGGGCTAAGATCGTTTTCTCACACGAAAACGTCACCTGCTGCTCAGCCACTTTGCCGCTGCAGGACCCCAGGGACACCCGCCCCCTGGGCTTCTCCTGCCCCCAACTTTTCTGATCTCTGTCCTGCTGATGTCACCAAGCCACTCAGTAAAAATGTGCCCGAGAGATTCCGTAACCCGCAGAGTGAATCGCTCTCGTGGTGAGCCAGCCTGTGGGCGAGGGGCCCTCGTGTGGCCGCAGATGGCGGCCGGTCACAGGCCTGCAGGGGGTCACGGGCCTGCAGGACACAGCGGGGGAGGTTGGCGCTGGGTCTGATGCTCCTGGCGCCCGGGCAGCGCTGACGGCCGTTCCCTCTGCCAGGATGCGGGCGCAGCAGAAACGGTTCCTGGCCCAGTTCACGGCCCACCAGCGCACCCGCCTGGACACGTGGCAGCAGAGGGCGCGGGGCCTGGACCTCCTGGAAGCCCAGCTGGAGACGCAGCTGCAGGTACAAGTTTGGAAGCAGGCCTGGGCGATGCGGGCAGGGCTTAGCGGGGTGGCCACAGCAAAGACTGGCCTTGCGACTACAGGGCAGCGATGGGGCCTCGGTGAGGGGACGCCCGCCCCGCTCGCTCGGGACCCTCGGCCCCCGCTGAGTGTCACCGCTGATGCCGCATCAGCCTCGTGGAGCCTCTGTGAGCCTGGGGCCCCCGTGAGTCTGCAGCGCCCGGCTCACCAGGCCGGTCCTGGGCAGGGGGCGTCTCCCTGGCGGGGTCCGCCAGCAGGTGGGCTGCTCCTGTCAGGGCTGATCGGTCCTTTAGGCAGTGTTGCTGGGGACTGAGGCTTGTCCTTGACGTAGAACATCCCGGAAGCTCAGCGCTTGTGCTCGAACGTGGGCGTCTCAGCACAGAAAATCCTCATCAGCGCGTGATTGTGAATTGCGGCTATAAAGCGAATTGGCTGCCTTTAAAACAGCGGTTCTCAACCTGTGGGTCGAGACCCCTTTGGGGGTCGAATGACCCTTTCACAGGGGTCGCCTAAGACCATCGGAAAACACAGATATGTTTACATATTGTTTTTGTGATTAATCGCTATGCTTTAATAATGTTCAATTTGTAACAATGAAATTGGGGGTCACCACAACATGAGGAACTGTATTAAAGGGTCGCGGCATTAGGAAGGTTGAGAACCACTGCTTTAAAGGCAGTCAAATATTGGAGGCAGTTGTGAGTGTGTCCGGCCTGGCAGAGCACAGGCCACCAGAGTGGCAGTGATGGTGGTGGCAGTGTGAGGATGGAGAGGGCACTCAGTAACGGAGGGTGAGTGGTGGCGTCCCTGGCTGGGCCACCTGTGCCACCTGATGTCGCCCTCCAGCCGAGGAGGAGGTTCCTGATGGGATCCCAGCTACAGATGGGGAAACCGAGGCTCCGAGAGGTTGAGTCACGGCCAGGGTCACACAGTCAGGAAGTCGTGGAGCTCAGGTCTGTGTGGTTAAATCACGGGGCTGGCGTCACAAACTGAGACTGGAGTCAGGCAGAAGCGGGCGAGATCCTGGACCAGCCGCTGCCGCCTCTGTGGCCCTCCCTGAGCGCCCCTCACCTCAGTGTTCCCACCTGTAGAATGGGGGTGCGTGGCTGGTGTGAGTGAGGAGGGACAGCTACCTGGCAGGAGCTGGCTCATGTCAGCTCCCTCCCCCAGGTGCCTCTGCCCTGCTCCTGGCCTCCCTGGTGCTTCCGGGAGGATTCTCCTCCCCGCGGGACATGCCCTCCTGGCGGAGGGATTGGGAGGAGGCCCCGCTGATTCTCTGGCTTTGCGTTCAGGAAGCCGAGCAGAGCTTCATCGCCGAGCTGGCGGCCTTGGCCCGGGTGCCCCTTGCCGAAAGCAAACCGTCTCCGAGTAAGCGGGGCCTGCCAGGTAAGGCGTGGGCGGCTGGGAAGAGGGGTTCCAGTCCCATGTCTCCCACACCTGGCTGTGTGGCCTTGGGAACCGTACGTGCCCTCTCTGGGCCTCCGTGTCATATCTGTAATGAGCAGCCTCCGTGAGGACACCCGGGGGCCCCCTTGCTCTCCAGGGGTCAGTGATTCCCCTTCCGGGGCCTGCTGCTCACCAGCTGCGTTCGAGCTCTGACTCTGTTTCCCCATCTGTAAAATGGGGATGATTAACCCTCCCCCTGCCGGAGACAACTCAGTATGGTCACCGGCAGTGGCAGCCGCTGACGGGAGAGTGCGGGGAAGGTGTGTGGACAGACACGGCTTCTTAAAATACCGTCTGGGTCCTGGGCTGTGTGCTCGGGGTCCTGCTGCTTCCGGGCCTTCCCACCAGCCGGCGGCTGGGGAAACACAGGGAGCCTGGCGGCCCCGAGTGCGAATCCCGACTCTGCCACGGCGGGCTGTGCGGCTCGGGAGGGCACCTAGCCCGATCCCTTACCCGTTAAGCGGGTGTGAGACACTGAGTCCCGAGTGCATCCTGGCCCCGAGAGACTCAGGTCAGGCCGGCGGGAGCGAGGCCGAGGCTGCACGTGCCCAGGTCACAGCCACTCCCGGTCACAGCCACGCCCGGGTCCTGTGTCTTCACAGAGAAGCCCCTAAGGACCAAACGGAAGAAGCCGGCGCTCCGGGACCGAGGGGACCTGGGGGGGCCCAGCAACGACGAGCCTGCCTCCGGGGAGCACCCCTCAGGATCGCTCAGGTACACAGGGTCCCCGGCTTAGTGCCCCGGCTGCTTGTGGACCACCTACTGTGTGCATCGGCCTGGCCAGAAGCACATCAGCTCTGACGCGGCCTCTCTTCCATGCTTCACGCAGCCCAAGGCCCAGCCAGCAGGAGGGCGACGCTGGTGCCGGGGAGGACCCCAGGAAGCTGCTGAAGAGAAGGAGCAACTTGTAGTCTAAGGCCTGTCCCTGGGGCGGAACCTGAGGTCTGAGTGCCCGCCCCGCCCCCTGCCTTGTGAGACTGAGGAGGGCCCCCACACAGAGGTGCAGACTGCACCCCCTCCCTAGGAGGAGTGTCTGCCCTGGGGGCACCGCTTCCCCAGTGGACGGTGAGAAGGCCCGAGGCTTCCAGACCGGCCCACATCCACCCACCAGGAGAGGTGTTCCCATGAAAAAGAAAATGGTTCTTCTTGGCCAAATCCTGGATTTCGACCTCGGCACGTGGTCGTGTTGGGTGAGACCATTCTTGGGGGGCCGCCCTGGGCATTACGGGGTGTTTGGCAGCGTCTGGCCTCTCCTCACCAGATGCCAGTAGCATCCCCCGTGTGACAACCAAAAACGTCTGCAGACACTTTTAGATGCCCCGGGGGGCACCCCCGTGACCTGAGGCCACCCCGATGGAGAGCTCAGTGCTGCCACGAATCCCCGGAATAAGGAGGGCTCTGGGCTCTGGGCGCCATGTCTCGGGGATATTCTGGACTGTTTATGGCCTGAGTGTTTATTTCTTAAAACCCGAACTAGACTCTCTCAGGCAGGAGGGTGGCTCCTTAAAGAAGTGACCCACACGAATGACGGGGTTTAACCATCCTCAGAGCATCCTCCAGTCAGCAGACAGACGGGATTCCCCAAGTCGGCCAACAGCGCCCTCTTGTGGCCAAAGAAAGCGTCTCCTTATTCTGCAGCGTCTGGAACACAGCTCCTTGGAGCAGCACTTAGAACCTGGTTCACAGAGAAATCATTTCTCTTTTCGTCCCGTGGGTCCCGCACCGAGGCCTTCGGGCAGCGGGCTCCCAGCTGGGACGTCTGATTGGGTGACGAGGTCACACCGACGGCCTCACCCCCACCCTCTGGCACTGACAACCGTTTCACTCCCTCGGTGCCGCTTCCTTAGCCCAAGGGGGAGGGGGTGTCACAGGTCCCCCACCTTACCCCCAGCTGCTGCACGGGCAGCTCGGGCACGGAGCTCTGAGAAAGCGTCAATGACGACACCCCAGGCAGGCCAGGGGCCGTTCCTTTTATTTTCCACAAGCTTTGAATTCAGAAATAAGAGCCACGATAAGTCGGTTATTAAGTAAAAATGGGGGTGATTACAAAGGAAAACTCCGTACAAAACGTTAAAAATCTGGCTGCCCCGTCAGCCCCTCAGAGGGACGAGGACACGGGCAGCCGGAAGCAGCATCCCCCACGGTCGTCGGCCCTGCATGGGGACGAGGGACCCCGTTCTGAGTGTGAGTCCGGCGCGGCCGACGCCCAGAGCTGGCTGGGAGGACAGCACGCTGACCGAAAGGCGTCAGGGCCAGGGGCACGTGCCGCGGAGGCCGGGGCACGGGGTGCGGATGGCAGGCGTTGCTCAAAGCTCCCCGCCTTCCGGGAGCTCACAGGTGCCGGGGGGTCGGGGGGCGTGGGGGCGATGAGTAAACACCTTCTCGTGGAGTTTGGGACCCTGAGGGCCCGAGGCCAGACCTTGTGTCCGGTCGGTCCTCGTGTGCCGTCAGACGCTCGCACAGACTTGCATACGTAACTTAGCAACATGCATCAACTACCCTAGAACAGCTACGAGGGTGCAAGGGAACCACTCGGGGACCGTGAGCCGGGACAGAGGTGGGAGGGGCGGTACAGACGGCTGGACACACCTGCGGGGCGAGGGATTTCCAAGCAAACAGACCACACTAGTACCACGTCTTCCTAAACGTCAGCAAAAGGAAAGAGCATCATCCGATGTGTCCCCCGTCGGGACCAAATGAAACACTGGGCTTGGAACACACCGACGGGGGAAGGAATGGACATGATTTTCCCAGAATCCTCCACTCCAGCGCATCCGCTTCTCTGTGGTCAACCGAGGCTGGTGATGTTGCAGCGGCCACCAGGGGGCGCCACGATGCGGTGGCCCGTGCGCCTGGGGTTGTTGTCATCTGTCTGGGCACCTGAAAGAGACCGCCGGTCACCTCTGTCACCAGCGCCACTCGCTGCCCCTGAGGGCTGGGTGCCTCCCACGTCCCCTCCCCATTGTGTGCCAGATCATAGGAGCGCGGCCCCGGCAACCGCGTGGGGGTGGCGCCGCGCCGAGGCCCTTACCGGACAGGCTGAAGTTGGACTGGTGCAGGTTCCTGAAGGGCGGAGGCTGGTGTTTGGAAGGCGAGGATTTGGCAGAAGGAGCGGGAGTTGCATATTTGGGCGTGGCTGGCACCTCGTACACGGGACCGTCGTACATGCCCCTGGGGACCCCTTGCAATCCACAGACCTAAACGGGGAGGGGGAGCGCGAATGATGGGCAAGGTGCACGCACACCTTCCTGTTCAGAGGCCTGTGGGCGGGAGAGTGGCCTGAGGTCGCCTCGGGACATGCGCGCGCACACACACACACACACACACTACAAGGTGCCTGCTCACTCCACACACACATGTGCAGGCCCCTCTACAGTCGGCAAAGCCCTGGGACCTCCTGGTCGGCGGTGACTCCAGCCTGAGGTGCAGGCAGGACTGTGCCACAGCTCCACTGACACAAGAGCTCAGGGAGGCCCCGCGGCTGTGACGCCCGCTGGCGCCGCACACGGGGACCTGGGCACGCACCTTGCTCCTGATCCTGACGCGCTGGTAGAGGTGCTCGGGGAAAGGCTTCCGGGGGATGAAGCGGCCCATGCCCTTGCTGACGCTGATGGTGCCATCCTCGAAGACGATCTTGCCCTGGCTGATGACCACCAGCGGGGAGCCGTGGCACTCCATGCCCTCGAAGATGTTGTACTCCACAGCCTGCCAGCGAGAACCACGCTGTGCCTCACGGCTTCCGCACGGCCCTATGGTCCCCCACAGTGACTCCACGCCCCCTCAGGTCACAGGCACTTCCGGGGTTCTTCTGGAGACACCCTTTTTCAAGGCTGTGTAATATTCCACTGTGTGCTCCTCCATTTGCATGACCAACCCCTCGCTATTGGGCATTTGGGTGGAGGGTGGTTTTTTATGATCAAACTAATGTGGTCTGAGGCGTCATGGATGTGAGGGGCCCCTGGGGTTAGGCACGTGGCTGCGCTGATCAGAACAGACATTTCTGGGTCTTTTAAAAAATATTCCTTCTTGCCCGGCCGGCGTGGCGCAGTGGCTGAGCATCAACTTATGAACCAGGAGGTCATGGTTCGATTCCCGGTCAGG
The DNA here is from genome assembly GCF_000147115.1 of Myotis lucifugus. Lineage (NCBI taxonomy): Eukaryota > Metazoa > Chordata > Mammalia > Chiroptera > Vespertilionidae > Myotis > Myotis lucifugus. The sequence continues at coordinate 56,831 of NW_005872506.1, forward strand.
GCACATGCCCGGGTTGCAGGCTCGATCCCCAGTGTGGGGTGTGCAGGAGGCAGCCGATCCATGATTCTCTCTCATCATTGATGTTTCCATCCCTCTCTCCCTCTCCCTTCCTCTCTGTGAAGTCAATAAAAACATTTTCTTAAAGTGAACCAGACAAAATATTTTTAAAAGAAAAAGGAAAACAGCATCTGACTGAGGATTTGCACCTGGTTAATTACCAGTGAGACCAGGTCTGTTCTCGAGTGAACACAAAGCGTCCGCCGTTCCTTCTGGGCCCCAGTTTTGCGTTTCTGCCCACCCTTCTATCTACCAGGTTCTCAGATAAATGCCCTCAGGTTTGCCGGATGCACGGAGAGGTCAGGGACACGTAAGGCACAAAGCGCAGAGGTAACGGCCCGCCACGGGCGTGGGGCCTGGGACCCGGGAGCAGCCCCCGGGGCTGTGCGCAAACAGGCGGCTCCAGGCCCAGGCCTCTCTGCTGCTGACCCAGGCCTCTCCGCTGCTGACCGTCAGCAGTGGACATACATCGGAGCAGGAGGTTTCTAAACCAGACCTAACGCTCTCCAGCTCCACAACGGGAGGAAGGTTCTCGGACCCTGCACTCGCCGTCCTGGCCTCTGTGAGCGAGAGCCAGAGATGGGGGGGGGGGTGGTTGGGGGCAGGAAGGAACAGCCGGCCGTGCCCATAACAGCGCGAGCCCAGCTGCCCAGACCCCGTGCCCCCAGGAGGAGGATGTGAGCGGCCGAGTCAGGCGGACAAGCAGATCACACCCTGGCGGAAGCCCCGCGTGTCATTTCTACCCAGAGGCCCCGCAGTGACCGAGGTGCACGACTCGCTGGCCCGGCCAGGAGTGTCCGGGGAACCAGACTCACCGACTTGTGGCTCTTGGCCGTGATGGTCTTCACCCGGTCGGGGTCCCAGATGACCACGTCGGCGTCCGAGCCCACGGCGATCCGCCCTTTCCTGGGGTACAGGTTGAAGATCTTGGCCGCGTTGGTGCTGGTGACCGCCACAAACTGGTTCTCGTCCATTTTGCCTGTGGCCTAAAGGGAGGCGAGACCCGCGGATGAGAAGACCGTCCCATAAGAGGGCCGGAGACGGCAGGCGGCACAGACCCAGCCCAGGGGCAGGGGCCCTGCAAGGAGCCTGGAACCTTCTCTCCTGGCTGAGCGCGCCCCAGGGCCGGGCGCCAGCGGAGGGAAGTGAACTGACCGCCCACAGGCACCTGTGCCTGCAGCAGAGCCTCACGGCGTCCCGCCACCCCTGGGCCCGGGTAACACAAAATAACAGCGTTTGGTTTCAGGTCAGTGAAGTCACCTTCACAGGAGCTAAAATGTGGTTACGGACAAAACAAGAGAGCCCGGCCAGCGTGGCTCAGTGGTTGAGCATCGACCTATGAACCAGGAGGTCACTGGTTCGATTCCTGGTCAGGGCACATGCCCGGGTTGCAGGCTCGATCCCCAGTGGGAGGCGTGCAGGAGGCAGCCCGTCCATGATTCTCTCTCATCATCGATGTTTCTATCGCTCTCTCCCTCTCCCTTCCTCTCTGAAATCAGCAAAATATATTTTTAAAAAAACAAGCACTTTTGTCATTCCTGAGGAGGAAGGACAGCTGCCAATGTGAGGGCCCCCGGCCAGGGCCACTTCCTCCGCTCGGCCTCGGCCCCCACGTCATTGAGGACGGCGAGCTGAGGACCACGGCACGCTGGCTTTTGACGGGCCAGGAAGGGTGCTTCTAGGATGTTCCTGGGGGCGGGAGGGGGGACCGCCTTACCACCGCCTTGTCCCAGACGACGGTCATCCGCTCCTCGATGCCGTTGACGCCCTCGGGGATGAGGGTGAAGTTGTCCTTGCCCACCGCCTTCTGGGCGGTGCTGTAGGGACAGTGGCCGCTGCCCGTGACCTGCAGGTCTCCGCTGGGAGGAACGAAAGCGGGTGGGGCTCAGAGCTGAGTTCAGGTTGAAGGGCAGATCCCTGCTTCACCCGACACGGGCTTGAACTTGCAACCCCAGGGAGCTGCTGGGAGAGGGCTTGGAGCACATCACGGGCACGTGAGGGACGTGACCAGGCCCTGTGGCCGCGGGCGTCTTGCTGAAGACCGGGAGGAGCCATGGACACGGGAGAAGGTCCTAGGCTAGTGTGGGCTCCGGGCAGGTCTGGGGAAGGAGGGCTCCCTGCCGGCCTCCTCTTCCTCACCTGAGAGAGGGGTCGGCCAGAGGGGCCGGGCTCTGCTGCCCTAAAACGCTCTGGTCCCAGGACAGCCGGGCCGAGGGGGGGGGGTGCGGCGGGGTGAGTCGGGGAGTGAGGGCCCAGTCGGGGAGTGAGGGCCCAGTCGGGGAGTGAGGGCCCGGTCGGGTTCTGCCTGCGGGAGTCGTGGGGACTCCTGCTTCTCATTCTGAGAGGAGGGAACTGCAGGTCCCCAGGGGGGAGGGGGCTTGGTCTGACTCAGGTTTTAAAATACCTGGGCGCCCGCTGGGAGTGACTGACACATGGGGCGGGGGGCGGGGGGTGCGTATGGGAGTGGGAAGGCTGGTTGGGAGAGACAGGCAGCGTGTCCTGCCCTCGGTCCATGTCCTGCCGCCCAACATGGGCAAGGCTGTGGGCGGCGGCTCTGGGGGAAGGTGGAGCCTGCATTTTGAACTTGGACGTGGAGCCGCAGGCGTCGGGCTGCGGGCGGCAGGAAGCTGCTGGCTGTGCAAGCCCAGGCTGCACATCTTCAGGGGAAAGAGAGCTCCATGGTGGGCACACACCCTCAATCCCGTGCTTCCTTCTGACCAGAGCCCCATCTCCTCCTCACCCATCCTGCAAGCTGCTACCATCCCAGTGTCAGGCCCGCTGCCACCTCCTCCGGGAAGCCCCTGCAAGCCTCCTGGCACATGCTCAGCACCCGCCTCCTCTCGGCCAGAGTGGCCCCCGTGCCTGGCTAACGGCACGGAGGTGGGGAGTGACTGTGCTCCTACTGTGTGCACGTTGCACAGCTCAGCCCAGCAGCTGCGTAGGGAACCGGAAATGCCAGCTTTCCCCGACTGCCTCCTGCCCAGCTCTGCGGAGGTTCCACATTCTCCCACTTCCCAATGCGTAAACCGAGGCAGAGAGATATCCAGGCTATGTGACGTGCCCAGGGTGACACCGGCAATCAGTGGCTGAGGCAGGATTTGAACCCGGTCTCTCCTTCCTAATCCTGGCTGCTCCCCAATATCCACAATGTGGGGGGGGGGGGCGCAAAGGAGGTGCTGAACGAGCAGGCGCGGGCCGAGACGCCGATGGAAGGGCTGGGAGTAAAGCAGACCCTGGCCCTGAGGGCGCCAGAAACACTCAGAGGTTTGTGCCGAGGCCTCCATGTCGCCAGCCTGGCTCCCCCTCCGCCTGCCGCCCCCAAGCCCTCCCGCCCTCACCAGGCCAGCAGGGAGGTCAGGTAGTCGGGCGTGGTGGGGTCCGGGCTCAGGGGCGGGGAGGTCACGAAGGCCGCCGCCTTGGCCCAGTTCTTGCTCCAGTAGTGGGTGCCGTCCGTGCCCAGGCTGGCAGCGATGGGCTCGCCGAACACGAGGGGGCCTGGGGACAAACGCAAGCGCGCGGTTAAGAGCGAGTGGTCTTGGTGTGGATATGGTTGCAAAAAAAAGAGAGGAGCTCAGGCTGGAGAAAATAAACCCACAAATGCTTCCCCCTGACACCCGGCCCCGGCTCGACCCCCCCTGCCGCCCGTGAGCTTAGGGATGGCAGTGCTGTCAGTCCTCGGGCAGGACTGCCCTCTCCTGGCGCAGGCTGGTCCTCCGAGGCCGAACCTGACCGGCTGCCCCGTTAGGGACCTGCCCGAAGCAGATGCTCAAGGAGGAGTCAAGGTCAAGGTCACACCTGGGAGGTGATGCCGAGACACACTGGCTGGGGACTGAGGACAGGACGCACGGGGGCAAAGCAGGTGAGTCATCACCGAGTCATGGCTGTGGGCACCTGGCTCAGTGCATGGGGCCCCCCCACTTCCAGGGAGGGGCTGGGACAGTCTTCGCATGAGAGAGAAACCCAACAGCACCTCGAGGATCACCCCAGTCTCCCTGAGGCTCAGACACCCTCACCCAGGGTCACACAG
>NW_005872507.1:0-21581 GCF_000147115.1 Myotis lucifugus
ATGCAGGAAGCAGCCGATCAATGATTCTCTCGCATCATGGAGGTTTTATCACTCTCCCTCTCCCTTCCTCTCTGAAATCAATAAAAAAAATATAATTTAAAAAAATCATGGACAAGACCATATCAATGAGCTTCTTCCGTACATTTCCTTCTAGGAGTTATGGCATTAGGTTTTATGTTTAAGTTTGATTCATACCTCCGGTGTGGCAACAGCCTTGACTACACAGCCTCCTTCAAGGTCCCATCTACCCACCTCTGGATGCACAGATGGGCGGATGTCTTGGGGTCTTAGTCTGATCTGCAGAGGGGTTTTTGTTTGGTTACAGATGTTCGATTCATGGTAAATCAATTAGTGGAAGGGGAGAGAAAAAAGGGACATTTATGTAGCCATGCTGCTGACATCACTCTGGTTGTAAAATCTTAGGAGAGATTATGTAAGTATGTGTACATTTATCCATGGGAGACACACGTGTCACTGGTGTGGAAAGCAGAGCTCTGCCATTCACCTCAGTATCCCCTGTGTCCACACAGGTCATAGTAGGACCTCAACAAATGCACGTTGACTGACTGATGACATGCCCCACTTTGAGCATGACTCACAAATATTTTTCGAAGGTGGAGAAGCTGTAACCTCACAATAACTTCCATCTTTCTCCCACCAAGTAAACTTCACTTCCAACACCACACCATAGTCACCCACATCCATTTGATGGAGTAAGCATTGGCTCAAAGATGGAGAAAGCCCCACCATGGAAAAGAACTGCGTCCAGCAAATCTTAGCTTTGGTCTTGAAAGGCTTCTGAACCAGTCTTTTCCGTTGTCTTATTCCATGATGCTCCCAACAGGACAAAATTCACTGCTTGGTACCCAAAAACAAACCTGGAAATGGAAATACATTTATTACAGAAAGTATTTCCTTCCACCTATACTACATATTAGGTGTCCTTGTCATCTTGGGCTCTACAGCAGGATGCTGTAGACTGATGGCTTAACTACCAACAGTTTGTGGTGTTTTTTTTTAAATTGACTTGAGAGAGAGGAAGGGAGAGAGAGAAACATCGATAGGTTGCCTCCCATACATGCGCCAGCCGGGAATTGAACCCACAATGTGGTTATGACCCTGACTGGGAATCGAACCTGCAACCTTTTGGTTGATTCCTAAGTATCTTAATTTTTTTGTTGCAGTGATAAATGGGGTTTTTTTTTAGTGTCTCTTTCTGAAAGTTCTTTATTGGTATATAAAAAAGCCATTGATTTCTAGGTGTTGATTTTGTATCCTGCTACAATGCTGAATTCATTTATGAAACCTAGTAGTTGTTTTTTTTTGGTGGAGTCTTTAGGGTTTTCTATGTACAATATCGTGTAATTTGCGAATAATGACAGTTATATTCCTCCTTTCCAATTTGGATATCTTTTATTTTTCCTTCTTGTCTGATCACTGTGGCTAGGACTTCCAGTACTATGTTGAATTAAAAGTGAAACTGAACAAACCTATCTTGTTCCTCTTCTTAGGGGAAATGGTTTTAATTTTTTCCCATGGAGTATGATGTTAGCTCTAGGTTTGTCATATATGGCCTTTACTATGTAGAGGTCTGATACCCTACCTTCCCACTTTGCTGAGTTTTTAATAAAAAATGGGTGTTGGGCCGGCTGGCGTGGCTCAGTGGTTGAGCGTCAACCTATGAACCAGGAGGTCACAGGTTCGATTCCAGTCAAGGCACTTGCCTAGGTTGCGGGCTCCATCCCCAGTGTGGGGCATGCAGGAGGCAGCCAATCCATGGTTCTCTCTCATCATTGATGTTTCTGTCTCTCCCTTCCTCTCTGAAATCAATAAAAATATATTTTTTAAAAAATGGGTGTTGGATTTGTTGAATGCTTTTTCTCATCTATAGATATGATCATGTGGTTTTTGTCTTTCAGTTTGTTTATGGGATGTATCATGTTTATTGATTTGTGAACATTGTACCAGCCTTGCATCCCTGGAGTAAATTACACTTGGTCATGGTGTATGATCTTTTTAATATGTTGCTGGATCTGATTTGCTAATATTTTGTTGAGGATTTTGGCATCTATGTTCATCAGGATATTGGCCTGTAATTCTTTCTTTGTAGTGTCTTTATCTGGTTTTGGGTTTAGAATAATGTTGTCCCCATGAAAAGAACTTGAAGTGTTCCTTCCTCTTGGATTTTTTTGAATAATTTGAGGAGGATAGGTGTTAGTTCTTCTTGGAATATTTGTGTTTTTCTTTCTAAAAAATTTTTTATTGTTTAAAATGTTACATATGAATCCTCTTCCCCCCATTGACCTCTCCCCGTTCATTCCTCCCCACCCCCACACATGCCCTCACCGCCCCCTCACCCCATTGACTGTGTTCATAGGTTATGCCTATATGCATGCATACAAGTCCTTTGGTTGATCTCTCACACCCCTCCGGCCTGCCCTTCCCATGAGGTTGGATGGTCTGTTTGATGCTTCTATGTCTCTGGCTCTATTTTAGTTCATCAGTTTATGTTGTTCATTATATTCCGTATATGAATGAGATCATGTGATATTTCTCCAACTGGCTTATTTTGCTTAGCATAATGCTCTCCAGGCCCATCCATGCTGTTGCAAATGGTAAGAGTGCCTTCTTTTTTTACAGCAGCGTAGTATTTCCATTGTATAGATGTACCACCGTTTTTTAATCCACTCATCTGCTGATGGGCACTTGGGCTGTTTCCAAATCTTAGTTTGGTAAATTGTTCTGCTATGAACATAGGGGTGCATATATCCTTTCTGATTGGTGTTTCTGGTTTCTTGGGATATACAAGACCGAGTCACTGATTCTATACAGACCAAATCCCTGGTCTTGGAACTAGGTCCAAACCCTGCTTTTATATCAGCAAGTCCCCAATCTCTGTACAAGGCCGGTTCTCTGATTCTATAAGACTAAGTCTCAGGTCTTTGTACAAGGCCCAGTCCCTGAATCTATACAGACCAAGTCCCAGGACTCTGTACAAGGCCCAGTCCCTGATTTTATGCAGACTGAGTCCATGTTCTTTGAACTATGTCCAATCCCTGCTTCTATAGGGACCAAGTGCCTGATCTCTGTACAGTGCCAAATCCCTAATCTATATAGCCCAATTCCCTGACCTCTGTACAAGGCTGAGACCCTGATTCCGTGTGGGCCAAGTCCCCAGTTTATGTACACAGCTCAGTCCCTGATTCTATACAGACCAAGTCCCTGGTCTCTATACAGGTCCTAGTACCTAATTCTCTATGGACCAAGGTCCCAGTCTCTGTAGAAAGTCCAGTCCCTGATTCTATACAGCCCAAGTCTCCAATACCTATACAAGGCCAAGTCCATGAATCTATGTGGGCCAAGTCCTTGCTCTGTACAAGGCCCAGTTCCTGATTCTATGCAGACCAAATCCCAAATCTCCACAAGGCCCACTCCCTGTTTCTATATAGACCTAGTCCTTGATCCTATATGGACCAAGCCCCTGCTCTCTGTACAAGACCCTGTTCCTGATTCTATACAGACCAAGTCCCCAATATCTGTATGAGGCCCAGTCCCTTATTCTATATGGACCAAGTCCCCAGTCTCTATACAGGGTTCAGTCCCTTGTGCTAAATGGATCTATGTCACAGTCTCTATAGGTCTCGGTCTCTGTACTAGTGAGGTTCCTGATTCTATACAGACCAAGTCCCAAATCTGTGTACAAGGCCCAGTTCCTTATTCTGTACAGACCAACTCCTCGGTCTCTGTACAATGCCCAGTCCCTGATTCTATATGGACCATGTCCCTGGTCTCAAAAAGGCCCAGTCCCTGCATCAATATGGACCAAGTGGCCAATCTCTGTACAAGGCCCCATCTCTTATTCTATATGGACCACGTTCCTAGTCTCTGTACACTGCAAGCATGTCAAATTTGCGGCCCACAGTAAATACTCATCAATGATTACTCATTTACTGCAACCCTTTGTATTCAGCATGTCTCTATCAAAATAAACCCATGTTTCTATGAAAATTGAAGCTTTTGTTTTATGGCCCTCATAAACTTAAACCTTGTTTATTTGGCCCGTGTTAGCCTTTGGGTTTGACATGCTTGCTGTACAGAGTCCAATCCCTTGTTCTGTATGAACCAAGGTCCTTGCTCTGTACAAGGCCCAGCCCCTCATCCTATATGGGCCAAGCTCCAGTTATCTGTATAAGTCCCAGTCCCTGATTCTATACAGACCAGGTCCCTGATCCCTGTACAAGACCCAGTTTCTTATTCTGTATGGACCAAGTTCCTGGTCTCTGTACCAGGATTATAGGGACCAAGTCCCTGATATCTGCACAAAGCTAAATCCCTAATTTTTGTGCAAGGCCAAGTTTCTAATTCTATACAGACCAAGTCCCTGATCTTTGTACAAGAGTGATTTCCTTATATCTGTAAGACTGGGTCTCTCACCCCTGTATAAACCAAATCCTGATCTCTGTATAATATGAGTCCCCTATCTCTATATGACCAAACTCCTGATATCTATACAGACGAGTCCCTCATCTCTGTACAGACCAAGTCCTGCTCCCTGTGTAAGTCCAAGCCCCTGCTCTCTGCACATGAGTGAATCCCTGATCTGTGTATGATACTGAGCCTCTTTTTTTTTTATTAAATATATTTTATTGATTTTTTACAGAGAGGAAGAGAGAGGGATAGAGAGTTGGAAACATCGATGAGAGAGAAACATCGATCAGCTGCCTCTTGCATACCTCCCACTGGGGATGTGCCCGCAACCAAGGTACATGCCCTTGGCCGGAATCGAACCTGGGACCTTTCAGTCCGCAGGCTGACGCTCTATCCACTGAGCCAAACCGGTTAGGGCTACTGAGCCTCTTATACACATGGATTGGTTGCCTCTTGTATGTGCCCCAACCAGGGCTGAACTCACGACCTTTTGTGTACAGCATGACGCTCCAACCAACTGAGCCACACCATCTAGCGCAGCCTACCTTGGCTTTTTAAATCAACCTACCATAGAGGAATGGGTTGATTTCTGAACTCCCTGTGCTGGTCCATTGATCTATATGTCTGTCTTTTTGCCTGTACCAACTATATTGATTACTCTACTTTTAAGTAAGTCTTAAAAACAGAAGGTTTTGGTTTATCAGATTGTTAGGTTATTCTGGCCATGCTAGATTCCATGTACACTTTGGAATCAACTTGTCAATTTCTACCAGAAGGCTGCTGGGATATTGGTTAGACTTGTGTTGAGTCTATAGATCAGTTCAGAGAAGACGTACATGTTAATAATATTGAGTGTTCTGACCTAGGAGCAGTCTGTCTGTCTGTCTGTCTATCTATCTATCATCATCATCTATCTATCTAGATCATCTCTAATTTCTCTCATCAGTTTTTTCCTGTTTTCACTGTATAGGTCTGGCACATGTCTACTACATTTGACCCTTATGTTTTTTATGGTCATTGATGTTCTGTAAACGGTATTGCTTTCTGAAGTATCATTTTCAGTGGTTCACTGTGAGGACACATAGAAACGCGATTAATTTTTAATTTTGTCATTATATCCTGCTATCTTGCCAAGTTCAGACATTGTTTATTGTAACCTTTTGTAGATTCCTTAGGGATGAGACAGCATGTGAGATTTTACAGTTACATCCTCCTCTATTCCCAACACCGTTGTTCCACTCTGGCAACCACTGATACTTTATTTTTACGTAATTTTTCATATTTTCTGTGAGTAAAGACAGTTTTACCTCTTCTGTTTCTAATCTGTATTCCTTTTCTATTGCCTCATTGCTGTAGCTAGAATCTCCACAATGTTATTGAAGAAACTAGGGAGAATGAATATCCCTGACCTCTACCTGACCTTATGGTGAAAGCACTTAGTCTTTTGCTATTAAATTTGATATGACTTAGAGGTTTTCATAGATATCCTGTATCATTTTGAGAACGTGTGCTTCTATTCCTGGGCTCAGAGAGCATCATACCTTTTAAAAATGAAATCCAAATGGATTAAAGATTTAAATGTAAAATTATGAAACCTCCCTCTCCCTTCTGCTCTGAAATCAATGGAAATATGTCTGTGTTTTTTAAAAAAAGAATAATCATACTATCAGATGGTGGCAAAGATGCAGAGAAAGTGGGTCTCTCAGACATGGCTTCTGGAAATTTAAATGATACAGCCATTCGCCAGGTCTGGTGTGGCTCAGCGGTTGAGCATCAATCTAGGAACCAGGAGGTCACCAGTTCGATTCCCAGGCCTGGGTTGCGGGCTCGATCCCCAATAGGGGGTGTACAGGAGGCAGTCAATCAATGATTCTCTCTCATCATTGATGTTTTTGTCTCTCGCTCTCCCTTCCTCTCTGAAATCAATAAAAAAAATATTTTAAAAAATGATAATCATTCTGCAAAATAGTTTGGTAGTGTTTTTTTTTTTTTAAATAAAATTAAACACACTTTCCTATGACCCAGAAATCTCCATCTTGGTCATTTATCCACACAAAATTCTGTGCATAAATGTTCATGTCAGCCTTTTTCGCAATAGCCAAATACTGGAAACATCCAAAATGTAGATCAACAGCTGAGTAATTAAACTATGATACATTCTATTCAGGAATAAAAAGTAACAGACTGTTGGCACACACAATAACTTGAATGGCTCTCAAGGACATTTGGCTTAGTGGGAAAAACACACATCCATTCTCAAAATCTTACATGATTTGGTTCTTTACATTAAACAAAGGGGAAAAACTCACATGCTATCTGATCCCATTAACATAACATTCTGAAGGTGACAAAATTAGAGAGATGGATAAGAAATCATTGGTTACCAGGGTTGAAGACTGGTGTTTCATCCTTTTCATAGTCTTCTGCAGAACAATGGTGGAGGTGGCTGTTACTGTAAAAGGGCAACATGAGGGACATCTTCATGATGATGGACTATATTAGTATATGGACTGTGTCGATGGCTACTCCAATCTAAACGTGATCAAATGACATAGAACTGTGCACATTGTACTAGTATTCACGTCAACTTCTTCCTTTTAATATTGTAATGGATGAGTAATGGAACCATTGCGAGAAACTGGGTGGAGGAAGGGACAAGTATCTGTATTATTTTTACAACTTCCTGTGAATCTATAATGATTTGAAAATAAACATATTAAGCCCTAGCCGGCTTGGCTGAGTGGATAGAGCGTCAGCCTGCGGACTGAAGGGTCCCAGGTTTGATTCCGGCCAAGGGCACCTGCCTGGGTTGCGGGCTTGATCCCCAGTAAGCGGTGTGCAGGAGGCAGCCGATCAATGATTCTCTCTCATCATTGATGTTTCTATCTCCCTCTCCTTCTCCTTTCCTCTCTGAAATCAATAAAGAAATGTATTTTTAAAATAAAAAAATAAACATATTAAAAAATGGGATTTTTTAATACGTTTTTTTAACCAAAGTGGGATCTAGCCTGGCCGGTGTGCTCAGTAGTTGAGCGTAGACCTATGAACCAGGAAGTCATGGTTCAATTCCAGGTAGGGGTACATACTCCAGTTGTGGGTTCGATCCCCAGTGAGAGGCATGCAGGAGGCGGCCAATCAATAATTCTCTGTCATTATTGATGTTTCTGCCTCCCTCTCCCTTTCTCTCTGAAGTCAGTAAAATATATATATATTTAAAAGTGGAATCTAATTGAAGAGGAAAAACACAATCTAAAATAGACACGGACAGTCACGCATTGGGGAGTGGGAGCATCACTGAACTGTTCCATGGGAGGCCAAGGTGTAGACTGAGCAAGAGGTGGTTGTAGACTGAACAACTGGTGTCTCCTTGATGTACCACAGACTATAAATACAGACTTCTCTTCATTCTGACGATTCTTGGCAAATAGCAGCCAACGGTGTCGATTCTTAGCAGGAGCCAGGAGTTTTAGTGATTGAGTGGAAGGGACAGAAAACTTCTGGTGCCTGAGATTACAGAGATCCCCACACTGAGAAGTTCAACAGATACTCAGCCCAGGAGTCCCAGTCATCCCCTGGTGCCCTGAGAAGTGCAGTGGACAGAAACACCTTCCTCTACCTCATCATATACACAGTACAGCAGCAATGAGAAGAGGGACTCGGCTGTAATGATGAGAGGCAACAAGATGCATCCATGATCTGATGGGCCCAACACAGTGAAAGGAGCAGAGGACACGAACTTATATCTCAAAATTATTTCTATAATGTTCAGAACCTGATTTCTCTATAAGCATATCTTTGGACTGAGGAGAGATAATAGTTCTAAATTAAGAACTATTATTTATTGAACAAGAAACAACAGATCTTGAAAACAAAAATATGATGGATGACATTTTATACCTGCATCAGAAATACTGGGGACAACTCAAGAGCAAATTGTTAATATGATGTAGAGTAGACTTCTCCCAAATGAGGTAAAATGTTTGGAATGTATGAAGTGAAATGTAAAAGATGTGTGATAAATACAGAAATTCCAACATGTGACCAATTGTTAGTCGAGAGCAGAAAATAGTGGAGGGGAATCACTAAAAATACTATATAGGAACCCATCTTTCTCCCAGTTTTTAAAAATATATATTTTTTATGGATTTCAGAGAGGAAAGGGGGGGAAGAGAGAGAGAGAGAGAGAGAGAGAGAGAGAGAGAGAGAGAGAGAGAGAAGCATCAATGATAAGAATCATTGATTGGTTGCCCTCTACATGCCCCACACTGGGGATGGGAGCCCACAACTGGGCACATGCGCTGACTGGGAATTGAACCACAACCTCCTGGTTCATTGATCAATGGTCAACCACTGAGCCACACTGGCTGGCTCCCCCAGTTTTCAATGGAAGAACACTTCCTGCTCATGGGACTGTACCTGCTACTCAGTCTAATGCTGAACTTGTATTTTTTCAAAGTCATCCAAACTGTGTTAGGTGAATCTTTGTGGTCAGTCCTGCCATCTGGCCCAGGTGAAGAGCACAGGAAGAAGAAAGTCATTATCTTGTCCTGGGCTGGCTGAGAATGTAGGTTTCACAGAGCTGTTAAGACTCAGCAGATCTAGCTGGATCAAGTACCCATTGTTTCCCCAGGCAGTTGTGGGACCTGTGGATAAAGGACAGACCTGAGACCAAGGTAGGGAAGCAAAGGAAGGATATTTCTTTTCATAATCTCTCACAGCGTGTTAACCAGGAAGAATCACCCCTTCTCCCCAACCTCCCCATATAGGGGTGTTTGAAATGGTATATGGGCAGTACCTGCTTTAATTCTTCCACAATAATTGGATCTTCACTGCTGTTGAATAGGAAAAGAAAAGAGATACTAAATGTTCTTACAATGAACAGAAAAGTCACATCTGGGGAACAAAAATCCCATCTGTGTCCATATTGCAAAATATAAGTCCGCATGGCAGTTTTGTGTTTAAAGAAACTCCGTATCACTACAACAGCCCATGAGAGAGAGAGAGAAGTGCTCAGTGTTTTACCTGGATCCACATCGAGACCATTTCTGGCTCCAGCAGGCTTCCAACAGGAAAGCCACCATTAGAACCATAATCACGGCAGACAAACAGAGTCGGATGAGGTTACCCGTGGTGTAATCTGTTGATGTGGCACCTGGGGAATCTGAAAGGGAGAAGAGAATCACTAATGTCCCTGCTTCTCAATGGATCTACTAAAGATGAGCCTCCCATGCCCACCTGTGTTTCCTGGGCAGTGGTCAGATGTACCTCATTAAAGTTATGATCACTGGAATATAAATGTGGAGTTTTTCTAGGCCAGCGTGGCTCAGTGATTGAGCGTCAACCTATGAACCAGGAGGTCATGGTTTGATTCCTGGTCAAGGTACATGCCCAGATTGCGGACTGGATCCCCAGTGTGGAGTGTGCAGGAGACAGCTGACCAATGAGTCTCTCTAATCATGGATGTTTCTATCTTTCCCTCTCCCTTCCTCTCTGAAATCAATAAAATATATATATATGGAGTTTTATGAAAGTAGTGGTTCTTCCATCTTCTTTGTATTCTGTCTTTCTCCATTCGTTTGCTCTTTATCTCATTTCCACTATCCTGCATTTCCTTTCCCCCTCTCCCTCCATGTGTTAGGAATCTGTTTCCAGGCAACACAAAGAGCCAGAAATGCCCCCTCAGAGCACTGAAATTCAGCAGCTGTATCAGCATACGTCTCCATAGCACAAAACTTAGCTAGGGTGAGTTTGGTAGCTAAGCACTTTGACCATTATGTATTCAGCTTCAGTCATGAATGGCTTAATCTTGGCATTGGTCCTCATTCCTGTAGAGAAGCCTGAATTTATATCCCCCCATCTCACTCATCCCAACTCATGCAAAGTTCATCTCTAAATCCATCACTGACAATGTTCCCTGAAGGCAGAATCCATGGGGCGATATGGGTAATGACCATGCTTCCCAGGAATCAGGGAGCTCTGGGCACCTCTCAGGGCTGGCCATACAGACCTTGATCAATTATAAGACATTCACCAACCATATGGGAAGACTGCACAGCAGAAAATATTATAGAGCTGAAACATAGCATGTGTCATAGCAGGAAATGAGATATAATCTCAGACAAATTTTACCAGTAAATTTTGTGAAATTAAAATTTAAAAAGGCATTGCATCCATTTCCCTGAAACAAGAGGCTGTGGAACACCACATTCTGAGAACAAAAGAGAGTTGTGGGAAAGAAATCACTATCGTCAAGATCAACCAAAACTTTAAGAGATGCAGAGAGTGGTGGAAGGAATGGTGGTGACGGCAGGGTAGGTAATTTTGAAGAACAGCAAGAATAATTATCCAGCCCAAGCCGGTTTGGCTCACTGGATAGAGCATCAGCCTGGGGACTGAAGGGTCCCAGGTTCGATTCCGGTCAAGGGCATGTACCTTGGTTGCAGGCACATCCCCAGTAGAGGGTGTGCAGGAGGCAGCTGATCGATGCTTCTCTCTCATCGATGTTTCTAACTCTATCCCTCTCTCTTCCTCGCTGTAAAAAAATCAGTAAAATATATTTTTAAAAAAAGAATAATTATCTAAAAATGCAGAACAGAGAAAGGCAAAGGTTGGGAGAAAGGCAAAGGAAGTGAGAATCAGATGATGCTAGATCAAATGAGCAAATTATATTTTTAAAATTTATTTTTAAATTACAGTTTACATTTATTATTACTCTGTATTAGTTTTAGGTGTATAGCATAGAGGTTAGACAATCATATAGTTTTACAAAGTGTTCCTCCTGATATTTCCAGTACCCACCTTCCACACAACATAGTTATTACAATATTATCTATAATAATAAAAGCGTAATGTGCGAATAGACTGAACAGCAGAATGATTGTCCGGACGACTTTCCGGACGACCACGCTATGACACGCACTGGCACCAGGCCCGCCAAGGCAGGTGTAGTGCGATTGGTAGGGGGGCTCCGCCATCGCCCCACGATCACCCTGCAGAGGGAGGCCCAGGCCACCCTCTGCGGGACAATCAATGGAGGGGCTCTGCTATTGATCACCCCAGAGAGGAAGGCCCAGACCACCAGCTGGCGGGGCGATCGATCGGGGGGGGGGGGCTCCACGATTGCCCCAAAACCTTACCTGTCACCAAGATCATGAGGTGATCACTGGGCTCTGAGGCCCAGAAAGGAGCCCTTGGTTGGTAGTACACACAGCTGTAGGCCCCAGTGTCACTGCCTGTCACACTTGGCAGGGAGAAGTCTGTCTCCATTCCTACTGCACTCTGGAGCTTTATGGGTGTTGAAGTTCCTTTCTTCAGTAGAGCAAACATGTGAGGTTGTATCACATGCCTGGGCTTCTGGCACTGCAGAATCATGTTTTCTCCTGCAGTCATCTCACCCCTTTGGTGGGCTTTAAGGGAAGGTTTAGGGAAATTTCCTGTAAGAGAAGGAAGCTCAGAAGTCATGGGCAGAAGCCTTGGGTCCCCGCTCAGGCTTGTTGTCCTGGCAGGTTCCCAGGGAGTGTGGGAAGTGACAGACACCTGGCCTCACCCTCTTTCTCCTCTGACTCCAGGAAGGAGATGTGCCTCCTACAAGCCCTGGATGAGGGCAGGGTCCCCAGCTCTGTTCCTGTCCTTCTCCATCCACCTCCCCATCTACACTGGAGGTGAGACCCCTGCTCCACTCTCATTCTCTGGGTCCCCCCTCATCCCTGTCCTAGGGAGATGGTGTGTCATTCTGAGCACCCCCGTCCTCACCTGTCACCAGTAGTAGAAGGACGTCACTGGGCGGTGACCTTCTGGTGGGGCTCCCTTTTCTGTAGTATTCACAGGTGTACTCTCCAGCGTCACTGGTTTTTACACCACTGAGGTGAAATTCCACCAGGCCCCCTGGGGAATCAGAAGATGGCGAAGACTCCATGACATTTCTTCCCCCTTTGAGAGCAAACTTGACGTCCCTGAAGTTGACCTCCCGGGAAGTAGTGGAGCATCGCACTGTCACATTACTATTGGCAGGAACCATTGAGCTGGGCCAGGCATGGATGGAGGGTCTGGGAAATGACTCTGGAAGGAAGCAGAGTCCAGGGCTGGATTTGATTTGCTCACCTGCTGGAAGCCCATTTAAAGAAGGGAAAGGGAAAAGTGGGGGCTTTGAGGGTGAAGGATCAAAGAAGGTTTAAGTTTAGAAACACTCACCATCTCTTCTTATGTCTCTTTGGCCAACACACAGTCCTGCAAAGTAATCATCCAGGAGACATAAGTGCCTGCCTCGAACTCACATCATCATTCTGCCCTGATCTCTGAGGGACCATCTCAGGGGCTCAGGATGGAGTTGTAGCTCTGGCAGACATGCATTTGGGATTTTCTACACTGGGCTCTGCTCTGCTCCAGGGTCCTCCATCAGACCTCCCAGAGGTTCTCCAAGCTGCCCTCACTTCCCAGGGCTCCAAGATCTTTCCTGGTTCCACAAAATTCCACAAATCTGCCTGTTCTCATCTTCTATCCTGAACCACTTTTTATCTTAACATTTTGTTTAGGGTCTGTGTTATGTTTTCTAGATCTCTCAGTCTTGTGTGGGAGACTGTAATCATGAGAAAGATCAGGGAAGCTTGGTGACTGGGTGTAACCCTGTCCACTCTTGATGTTACCTGAGGCCCCACATAGGCCTGAGTCTTCTGACAGTTTCGGCTGTGATAGAAGAACCCCTATAGTAAAGTCGACCAGAGGCCTTGGATGACATAAATTAAGTCATAACATTTGCTTGTAATTTTTAAAAAAATATGTTTTAATTGATTTCAGAGAGGAAGGAAGAGGAAGAGAGAGAGAGAAACATCAATGAGGAGAATCATTGATTGGCTGCCTCTTGCACACTCTTTACTGGGGGTCGAGCCCGCAACCAGAGCATGTGCCCTGACTGAGACTCGAACCTGGGACCTCTTGGTTCATGGGATGACACTCAATCCACTGAGCCACCACAGCTGGGATGCTTGAAATTTTTAAGAGACTTCATAGAAGACTATATACTTCATACCATGGGAGACACAAGATGTCACTGTCTGTGACCAGCTGGAAGGCAGGGAGTCCATGCTGTTCACCACATTATCCCAATGTTCCACAGGTCCTGGCCCATAGTATGACCACTATGAAAGCACATTGACTGACTGGTGAGGTGCCCCAGGTTAAGAATGATTGAGAGATCTTATCAGGATGTAGAAAGTTGGCAACCTTATAGTCTATTCCTATCTTCCATCAGCTTCACTCCATCCCAACCTCACACCATAGAGACTCACATTCATTTGGTGGGGCAAGGAATTGGCTGAGAGGCAGAGAAGCCCTATGGTAGGATAGTGCCAGTTGTGACAACCTTAGCCTTCTTTAAAGGTTTCTGACCCTATCTTTGCCATTGTGTGTTTCATCACATGATGTCTAAATGGGACAAAGTTTACTGCTTAGTGTCCTAAAACAAACCTTGAAAAATCCAAATGGATATTCCAGAAAAGAGAAAGCATACCTTCTTTCCTGTCTCCCATACAGCTGTATTTGTAGGATATTTCACTCAATGGTTTTTAACTTTGCCTACACATTGGGCTCCCCTGGTAGCTAGTAAAAAGTCCAGGGTCAGACCGAACCACAGTAGAATAACTCAAAAAGTCTTCAAATGGGGCTCAGGCATCTGTACTTTTTAACATCTGTTCCTTGAGTGATACAAGTATGTAGCCAAGAAGGGGAACTGCTGCTATAACTGAAAGAGGGCAAACATTGCTCAAGGCATGTGAAACATATTCAGTATAACTGGCTGATACTGAACCAGGGAAAAGTGGGGGCTTTGAGGGTGAAGGATCAAAGGGCTGGGGACCCTGCCCTCATCCAGGGCTTGTAGGAGAGACATCTCCTTTCTGGAGTCAGAGCAGAAAGAGGGTGAGGTCAGGTTCCAGGGTTGATAAAGAGACTTCCACCTGGCTGGAGTGGCTCAGTGGTTGAGTGTCACCCTATGAACCAGGAGGTCACGGTTGGAATCCCAGTCAGGGCATATACCTGCGTTGCAGACTCAATCCCCAGTGTGGGGGATGCAGGAGGTAGCTCATCAATAATTCTCTCATCATTGATGTGTCTATTTCTCTCCTTCCCTTTATCTCTGAAATCAACAAAAAAGAAAAGAGATACTAAATGTTCTTACAATGAACAAAACATTGCTTTTCAGAAACAATGGGAGGGAAAGAGAGAGTGAGACAGACAAACATCTATGTGAGAGGCACATCGACAGGTTGCCTCCCACATGCACCCCAACTGGAGGGCAGGAAGCTAACCCGCAACCCAGGTACCTGCCTTTGACAGAGAACCGAACTGCAACTCTTTGGTGCTCAGGCCGATGCTCTAACCACTGAGCCAACACCCACCAGGGCTAAGCCCCTTTGTTCAAATCGAGGAGAAAAGGTTAGTGTATGGTATCACACCTCTGTCACCGACTGAAAAAGAGAGTGTTCCTCCATGGGCTCAAACTTGACAATGAACAGCAAAGACTAGAATTCTTAACATTTTCCACCTCTTCATTCTTTTTTTTTGGTGACTACATTATTAGTTACAGTCTTGCTACATTATTACAAATAAATACATTCATTTGATATGAAGAAAAAGAGTTGACACAGGGCCAATGAATTATTAATTACACAAAGGTGGTGCAGGCATAGAGCACCATCATGTCTGTGGAATACACATATTCCCATACTGAGAAACACTTGATACCTAAGTGGCCATAAAGCCTGCAGCATGGGTCCTGACATGTGTGCAGCAATCAATAAATAGAACGCAATGTTATTTCTGTTATACTCTTCACATCTCTCAATCAGTCAATCCACCCTTGTCTCAAATCCCAATATATCAATCCTAAGAAACTTACCAAATAAGAGGAGAGAAAGGAATTCAGGGATCATACTGAGCCTGCTGCTAGATTCAAGGATCCGTTCTCAGTTTAAAACCACAGGAGGAAGGACAGCTTGATGTGGTTGGTGGCACCTTTGCCCCAGCCCATTTCTTCCTTCCCTTCTCGTAACCCACAGGTTTGATGTCGCAAGCACTCTCATTTTTTTAAAATTGTTAATCCTCACCCAAGAATATTTTTCCATTGATTTTTAGAGTGAAAGGGAGTGGGAGGGGAAGAGAGAGAGGAGAGAGAAAGAAACATCAATGTGAGAGAGAGACATTGATTAGTTGCCTCCGCCACAGGCCCTGAGGGGGCCATGGCACCTTTCCTTGACCAGGAATCAAATCATGACCCTTTGGTGTATGGGCTGAAGCTCTAACTTCTAAAATGAAACCACATTATTGAAATGAAACCAGGCATTGTCACATGGAACATTCTGAAAATGACAATATTTTGGAGATAGAGAAGAAATCACTGGTTGCCAGGGTTGAAGAATGGTGTTAAGATGAGAGGTGGGTGTGATTGTAAAGAGATAGCATGAGGGACATCTTCATGGTGATGGACTAGGTCAGTATGTGGACTGTGTTGGTGGCCACATGAATCTGAACTTGAGATAAAAAGAGAGAGAATTATTCATGTCAACTTCTTCCTTTTGATATTGTAATGAATGAGTAATGGAACCATTGGAGGAAACCAAGTGAAGAAATCTGGGTTATTTTTGTAACTTCCTGTGAATTTAGAATTATTTCCAAATAAACACATTTAAATTGGATATGTGTGAAGAGGAAAAACACAACCTAAATGAACACACACAGTCACCCATTGGGGAGTGGGAGCATCGCTAAAGCTGTTCCAGGTGAGGCCCAGGTGGAGACTGAGCTAGAGGTGTTTGTAGACTGAGCAACCGCTGTCTCTCCGATGGACCTCACCCGTCCTATCTGTTAATCGACTTCTGTTTATTTTACGGCACTTGACCAGATAGCAGCCAGAGGGTTTATTCTCAGCACGAGGCATGAGGTTTAGTAATTGAGTGGGAGAAACAGAAAACTTCTCCTGATGCCTGAGGTTACCGAGAGCCGCACAGTGAGAAGTTCAGCAACAGGTACACAGTCCAGAAGGAGTCCCAGTCATCCCCAGCACCCTGAGAAGTGCAGTGGGCAGAACCCCCCCCCCCCACACACACACACCTCATCATACACACAGTGCAGCAGCCAGGAGAAGAGGGACTCAGCTGTAATGAGGGTGAGAGAGGAGCTGACTCCTCCATGATCTGATGGGCCCAACACAGTGAAGAGGGCAGGGGAAGCACATAACTTCCGTCTCAGAGAATCACTTTTATTATCATCAGAATGTGATTTTCGTAGCCTATCTCCAGAGTTATGAGAGAGGAGATAATAGTTCTAAATAAGAATGAGCATTTATGAAAAAGAACAAGATATCAAACAAGAAACAACAGATCCTGAAAATGAAAATGTATTTGATGACTTTTTACATCTGCACCGGGAATACTGGGGACAACTCAAGAGAAAATTGATTCTATAATATAGACTGGAATTCTCCCAAATTAGGTAAAATTATGAGAATATATGAAATAAAATTTAAAAGACATGATAAATACAGTAGTTTCAACATTTGGCCAGCTGCTGGTCAGAGCAGAAGATAGAGTGGAAGGGAAGCATTAATAAATACTATAGGAACCCATCTTTCCCCCAGTTTTCAAGGAAGAACAGTTCCCACACATGAAACTACTTGCTACCCGGTCAGATGCTGAAGTTTTAAGTATTTGCCAAGTCATCCAAAGTGTGTTAGGTGAGTCCGCTCAGTCCTGCCATCGGGCCCGGTGAAGCGCACAGGAAGAAGGAAGCCAGCGTCTTGTCCTGGGCTGGCTGGGAAGGTAGGTTTCCCAGCTGTTAACACAGCAGGTCCTGCTGGACCAGGTACTCATCATCTCCCCCTCCCAACTCCGGGGCAGCTGGGGGACCTGTGGGTAGAGGAGGTGGGACCTGGGACCCAGGGAGGAACCAGAAGGAAGAATATGGATTCTCACAGCCTCCAAAACAGGTTCTCAGCCAGGAAGAAGCATCCCTCTCCCCAGCCTCTCCATACAGGGAGGTTTCAGTAGGAATTGTGGATAGTACCTGCTGCTCTGCTTCTTCCACAACGATTGGCACTTTAATTGCTGTTTGAAAGGAAAGGAAAAGAGATACTAAATGTCCTTACAATGAACAGAACGGTCACACCGGATGAGGAACATTCCATCTGGGCCATAATGCGAAACATAAATCGCAATGGGTGGGTTTGGAGGGGACCCTCGTATCACTCCAACAGCCCATGACAGAGAGAAGTGCTCAGTGTTTTACCTGGACCCACTTGGAGACCTCCTCTGGCTCCACCAGGCTTCCACCAGGAAAGCCACCATAAGAACCGTAATTAGGGCAGACAGTCCCAGTCGGATGAGGTTACCCGTGGTGTAATCTGTTGATGTGGCACCAGGGGAATCTGAAAGGGAGAAGAGGATCCCCACTGATGTCCCTGCTTCTCAATGGTTCTAGCGGAGGTGACCTTCACGGGCCCCCATGTGTGTCCTGGGCAGTGCTCAGCTGTACTGCATTACAGTTCTAATCACTGGGAACCAAATGGGGAGTGTTAGGAGAGCTGGAGTAGTGCATCATCTTTTTATATTTTCTCTGCCTTCCCTCTCTTCCTTCATTTATTTGCTTTCATCTCATTCCCACCTCCCTGCATTTCCTTTTCCCCTCCTCCCTCCTTTTGTTAGGAATTTGTGTGCAAGATGCACAGAGAATCAGAGTTGCCTGTCAGCACTGAAATTCAGCAGCTGCATCAACACCAGTCCTCACAGCACAAAACTTACACCAGCAGCGAGCTCAGTGATCTTAGTAGCTAAGCATCATGACGTCATGTGTTTAGCTGCAGTCACGAGTGGCTCAATCTTGTCATTGGTCCTCCTTCCTGAAGAGAAGTCTGCATTTATATCCCCCATCGCACTCATCCCAACTCGTGCAAAGGTGATCTCTAAACCCATCACCGACAATGTTCCCTGAAGGCAGAATCCATGGGGCGAAATGGGTAACGACCCTGCTTCCCAGGAACCAGGGAGCTCTGGGCACCTCTCAGGGCTGGCCATACAGACCTCGATCTAATTATAAGACATTCACTGACCACTTTAGAAGATTCAGCAGCAGAAAATGCAGCATACAGAGCTAACACACAGTGTGCCATAGTAGGAAACAAGGTAACCACAGATAATTTTGCCATAAGTATCAGGAGATTTTTAAAAAAACACAACACATTGCATCATCACCATCAAGCAGGAGGCTGTGGAATGCCACATTCTGAGAACAAAAGAGAATTCTGGGTAATACTCTTGTTAAAAGCAACCACAACTTTACGAGATGCAGAGAATGGTGGGAGGAATGGTGATAATGGCAGGGCTGGTAATTGTGAAGAACAGCATGAGAAATTAAGATTTCAGAACAAAGAAGGGCAAAGGAATGGAAATTAGGAGATGAGAAGCAGAAGATGACATCCCTCTTTAAAGTTCTTTTTTTAATATAATTTTTTTATTGATTTCAGTGAGGAATGGAAAGAGAGTGAGAGAGGTAGATACATGAATGATAAGAGACAACCATCGCCCAGCCGCCTTCCATAAGCCCTCTACTGGGGATCGGACCACAACCCAGGCACGTGGCCCAACTGGGAATCCAAGTTCTCAAATTCTTGCAGAAACCTTACCTGTCACCCAAATCGAAAGGTGATCACTGGGCTCTGAGGCCAGGAAAGCAGCCTTTGGTTGGTAGTACACACAGCTGTAGGCCCCAGTGTCACTGCCTGTCACACTTAGAAGGTAGAAGTCTGTATCCATTCCTACTGGACCCTGGAGCTTTATGGGTGTTGAGGTTCCTTTCTTCAATAGAGCAAACATGTGAGGTTCTGTCACATGCCTGGGTAGCTGGCACTGCAGAGTCACGTTTTCTCCTGCAGTCATCTCACCGCTTTGGTGGGCTTTAAGGGAAGGTTTAGGGAAATTTCCTGTAAGAGAAGAAGCTCAGAAGTCATGGGCAGAAGCTGGGTCCCCGCTCAGCTTGTTGTCCTGCAGGTTCCCAGGGAGGTGTGGGAAGTGACAGACACCTGACCTCACCCTCTTTCTGCTCTGACTCCGGGAAGGAGATGTCCCTCCTACAAGCCCTGGATGAAGGCAGGTCCTCAGCTCTGTTCCTGTCCTTCTCCATATCACCTCCCTATCTACACTGGAGGTGAGACCCCTGCTCCTCTCATTCTCTGGGTCCCCCCTCATCCCTGTCCTAGGGAGGTGGTGTGTCATTCTGAGCACCCCGTCCTCACCTGTCACCAGCAGTAGAAGGACGTCACTGGGCGGTGACCTTCTGGTGGGGCTCCCTGTCCTGTATTCACAGGTGTACTCTCCAGCGTCACCGAGTTTTACGTCACTGAGGTGAAACTCTGCCAGGCCCTCTGGGGAATCAGGAGATGGCGAGGACTCCAAAGGAACATTGTTCTTTCTGAGAGCAAACTTGATGTCCCTGAAGTCGAACTCCCCAGTAGGAGTAGAGCATCGCAGTGTCACATTACTATTGGCAGGAACCACCCAGCTGGGCCAGGCATGGATGGAGGGCCTGGGAAGTGATTCTGGAAGGAAGCAGAGTCCAGGTCTGGATTAGATTTACTCACCTGCTGTTCTAAAGAAAGAGAAGGGGTGAGAGGAATTTGGAGTGAAGGAGAAGGAAGGCTTTCCTTTAGAAACACCATCTCTTCTGCTGTCTCTTTGGCCAACATGACGCCCTGCAAAGGAATCATCCATGAGATACAAGCCTGGAGCCCATGTCATCATTCTGCCCTGATCTCTGAGGGACCATCTCAGGGGCTCAGGATGGAGTTGTAGCTCTGGCAGACATGCATTTGGGATTTTCTACACTGGGCTCTGCTCTGCTCCAAGGACCTCCATCAGACCTCCCAGAGGTTCTCCAAGCTGCCCTCACCTCCCAGGGCTCCAAGATCTTTCCTGGTTCCACAAAATTCCACAAACCCGCCTGTTCTCATCTTCTGTCCTGAACGACTTTTCATCTTACCATTTCTATTAGGGTCTGTGTTATGTTTTCTAGATCTCTCAGTCTTGTGTGGGAGACTGTAATCATGAGAAAGATCAGGGAATCTTGGTGACTGGGTGTAACCCTGTCTTCACTCTTGATGTTACCTGAAGCCCCAAGTAGGCTTGAGTCTTCCAACAGTTTCATCTGTGATAGAAGAACCCTATAGTAAAGTCTACCAGGGGCCTTCGGTAACATAAATTAAGTCATAGCCATTTGCCTGCATTTTTTAAGAGAGTTCATGGGAGACTATGGTTTTCATACCATGGGGGGCACGAGATGCCGCAGTCTGTGAGCAGCTGGAAGGCAGGGGCTCCATGCTGTTGACCACATCATTCCCAGTGTTCCACAGGTCCTGGCCCATAGTAGGGCCTACACAAATGCACATTAACTAACTGATGAGATCCTCCAGTTTAAGTACATGGTATAGAGATTTTACAAGAATGTGAAAAAATGCCAGCTTGCCTGACCAGTAAGGCTCAGTGGTTGAGCGTCAACCTCTGAACCAGGAGGTCACAGTTGGATTCCCGGTCAGGGCACATGCCTAGGTCATGTGCTCGATCCTCATTGGGGGTATGCAAGAGACAGCCAATCAATGATTCTCTCTCATCATTGATGTTTCTCTCTCTCTCCCTCCCTCCCTCCCTCCCTCTCTCCCTCCCTCCCTCCATCATTCTACCTTCCTCTCTGAGAGCAGTAAAAATATATTTTAAAAGAGAGAGGCAGGCTCACCATAAGTCAGCCTCTAAGCCTCACAATCATCACCAATATCTATCTCAAGGGAGAGAATGTCCTGCCTGTGGGCCGTATGACGCCCATAAAATCATTAGGTCTGGCCCCGCCGAGACATTAGAGGTGAGTTAATTATATGTCTGACCAATAGCAGGCTAATGTTTAAGTGGATAAGTGTGTATGGCCCATGAATGATGTTATAAATATCAAAATGGCCCTTGCAGAGAAGCGTCCCCACCCCTGTTCTATCTGGTGAGTATGGTTGCATCAAGATGGAGTGCGTCCTTACTGTTGGAGAGGCTAGTGAAAGTCCGTCTCAGCCTAACATCTAAAAAGTATCTGATCCAGACTATCCCATTAACACTTTTCATCTCTTGATCTGC
>NW_005872507.1:21681-28744 GCF_000147115.1 Myotis lucifugus
TTTAAAAAAAACTATGAACAAATTCCTCTGCACACTGCACATATCTTATTTTGAAGTAAAAAAACAAAATGGGAACAAATACAGTATTTGTATTTGCATGTGGCCCGTGCCCGAAGTTTTAGGACCCCTGCCCTAAAATAAGCCTGAAAGACTCCCAATGGGTACTCCAGGAAGAACCCATTGTACTTCCTCCCTCTGTGGCACAAAACTGCATTTGTAAGACACTCTAGCTCAGCTGTCCTTCATTTTGGCTGCACACTGGACTCCCCTGGGGGGGGAGCTCTTAAAAATTACAGTGGAGAGATATAGGTGCAGCCACTGTGTGAAGCAGTATGGAGTTTCTTCAAAAAATTAAAAGTGAAACTGCCTTATGACCCAGCTATTCCACTTCTGGGAATATATCTGAAGAAACTTGAAACAGTTATTTGAAAAGATATATGCACCCTATCTTCATTGTAGCATTATTTACAATTGCCAAAATTTGAAAGCAGCCCATGTGCCCATCAGTAGATGAATGGATTAAAAAGCTGTGGTACTTGCCCTAGCCCAGTGGTCGGCAAACTCATTAGTCAACAGAGCCAAACATCAACAGTACAACGATTGAAATTTCTTTTGAGAGCCAAATTTTTTAAACTTAAACTATATAGGTAGGTACATTGTTATTAACTTAATTAGGGTACTCCTAAGGCTTAGGAACAGCCACACTCAAGGGGCCAAAAAGCCACATGTGGCTTGCGAGCCGTAGTTTGCCAACCACAGTCCTAGCCGGTTTGGCTCAGTGAATAGAACGTTGGCCTGCGGACTGAAGGATCCCAGATTCTATTCCGGTCAAGGGCATGTGCCCAGATTGCAGGCTCCATCCCCACTAGGGGGCATGCTGGAGGCAGCCTATCAATGATTCTCATCATTGATGTTTCTGTCTCTTTCCCTCTCCCTTCCTCTCTGAAATCAATAAAAATGTATTAATAAATAAATAAGTAGCTCTTTAAAAAAAAAGCTGTTGGCCCTAACCGGTTTGGCTCAGTGGATTGAGCATCAGCCTGCGGACTCAAGGGTCCCAGGTTCGATTCCAATCAAGGGCATGTACCTTGGTTGCGGGCACATCCCCAGTAGGGAATGTGCAGAAGGCAGCTGATCGATGTTTCTCTCTCACTCTCTATTCTTCTCCCTTCCTCTCTGTAAAAAATCAATAAAATATATTTTTTTAAAAAAAGCTGTTGTACATTTACACAATGGAAAACTGCTCTGCATTGAAAAAAAAAACCAATAAACGAGAAGGAAATCTTAACTTTTGTGACAGCAAAGATGGACCTGGAGAGTATTATGTTATGTGAAATAAGCCAGTCAGAGAAAGACAAATACCATATGGTTTCATTTATATGTGGGATCTAATAAACAAAAGAAACTAATGAGCAAAATAGACACAGACTCATGATTTAGATAAAGAAGACAGACTGACGGCTGTCAGAAGGGACTGGGAGAAAGAGGGTTGCGGTAAAAAATGTGAAGCGATTAAGGAAAAACAAAACAAAAAACACATCTCTTAAGACAATTGTATGGTGATTACCAGAGGGAAGGGGGTGGGGGGAAGTAGGAGAGGGTAAAGGGAGGATAAATGGTGATGGGGTGAGACTTGTGGTGATAAACACACAATACAGTATACAGATTATTATAGAATTGTATCCCTGAAACCTATATAATTTTGTTAACCAATGTCAACCCCATTAAATTCAACTTTAAAAAAAGAAAGGAAATCGCAGTGGGCAGACGAGCCTCAAAAACATTGAATCAGAATTGCTTGGAGTAAGACTCAGGCACCAAACTTTCAAAATCCCCCAGATGATGCAGATACTGAGCTGCGATGGAGAACCACTGCTTTCACTGGACCCAGAAAACCATTTATTAAGACTAGAACATTGACACTGATATGCACAGTCAGTCGGCTTAGAAAGAAACTTCCTAATGAAGGTGATTATGGACATCTCTGACCAGCCACAGCCTTCCTGCTTAGTGTAGTTGGCATAGGTTTTCCTGATGCTAAAATACCTTTAAAATTATCATCAAGCCTGTTTATGAACATTGTTATAAGAAAGATTGATTTAAGTCAATGGATGTTGGTTAGGCCTGTGTTTCTAAGAGATTTCCTCTTTTTACCCTGTGTGGGCCAAGCAGTTTTTGTCTTAGTAGCGAAAAGGGGGAAGTTGCCAGGCCTTCATGCTAAAATTGCATGGGACAATAAACAATATTATATTTTAGCCCTGGCCAGTGTTCCTAAGTGGTTAGCACATCAGCCCGTGCACTGAAGGGTCGCTGGTACAATTTCCAGTCAAGGGCACATACCTGGGTTGCAGTTTCATTCCCTGGTCCTGGCTGGGGCATGTGTGGAAGGCAACCAATCGATGTTTCTCTCTCCCTTCCTACCCTCCCTCCCTTCCACTCTCTCTAAAAATCAGTGGAAAAAATATCCATGGGTGAGGATTAAGAAGATACATATATTTCCTGTTTTGGGGGGAAAAGTAATAAATCAACACAAGGTGAAAAGACTCAAGTGTCCCTCAGAGAATAAATGGATAAATAAAATGCACAGACCACAGAATACTCTTCAGCTGTAAAAAGGAATAAAAGTGTGACACATGCTATAACATAGATGGACCTTGAAAACATTATGCATATGGCCCTGGCCGGTGTGGCCCAGTTGGTTGAGCATTGCCCCATGCACCAAAAGTTCATTGGTACGCGGCCCGGTGAGGCTGAGATGGCCCTGGTGAGGCTGAGACGGCCCAAGTGAGGCTGAGATGGCCCCTGTGAGACTGAGACGGCCTCTGGGAAGCTGAGAAAAA
This sequence comes from Myotis lucifugus, assembly GCF_000147115.1. Taxonomy (NCBI): domain Eukaryota; kingdom Metazoa; phylum Chordata; class Mammalia; order Chiroptera; family Vespertilionidae; genus Myotis; species Myotis lucifugus. The sequence continues at coordinate 24,522 of NW_005872507.1, forward strand.
TACCACATGAACTCACTCATTTATGGATAATAAGGACCATTATAGACTGATGAACAAAAATGGATATAGAGGCAGAGCAGCATTGAGCAGACTGTCAAACTACAGTGGGAAGCCTGGGGAGGGTTGGGGGGAGTAGGAGATCAACCGAAAGACTTATATACATGCATATGAGAATACTAATGGATACAAGACACTGGCGGTGGGGGAAGCTGGGTGAATGTCAAGAGGGAGAAAAAAGGAGACATGTGTAATACTCTTTGTAATACTTTAAGAAATAAAAAAAAAATAAAAATAAAAAAGTTCATTGGTACGATTTCCAGTCAGGGCACATGCCCAGGTTTTAGGCTCAGTCCCCAGTAGGGGGCATGCAGGAGGCAGCGGATCATTGTTTCTCTCTCACATTGACATTTCACTCTCCCTTTCCCTTCCTCTAAACTTAATAAAACCATATTTGGGGAAAAAACATTAAGCACATAAAATTAACCAAACACAAAAAGACAAATACTGTGTGATTACACTTATACAAGGTACCTAAGAGAGGCAAATTCATAGAGACAGAAAGTAGAACAGAGGTTACCAGAGATTGGGGGCAAAGAGAAAATGGGTTATTGGATAATGGGTATCGAGTTGATGTTTGGTACAATGAGAACATTTTGGGTGATGGTGGTTGCACAACATTCTGAATGTACTTATATATTTAAATTTTATTGATTGGATTGTAGCGAGAGAGAGGAAGGGAGAAAGAAAAATATGTATTCTATTTATGCATTCATTAGTTGATTTCTTTAAAAAATTTTCTTATTCATTTCAGAGAGAGGGAGAAGGAGAGAGAGAAACATCAGTGATAGAATCGTTGCTCAGCCACCTTCTTCACTCCCTACACTGGGAATCAGGCCCCAATCCAAGCACATGGCCCAACTGGGAATCCAAGTTCTCAAAATCTTGTAAAAACCTTACCTGTCACCGAGATCATGAGGTGATCACTGGGCTCTGAGGCCCAGAAAGGAGCCCTTGGTTGGTAGTACACACAGCTGTAGGCCCCAGTGTCACTGCCCGTCACACTTGGCAGGGAGAAGTCTGTCTCCATTCCTACTGCACTCTGGAGCTGTATGGGTGTTGAGGTTCCTTTCTTCAGTAGAGCAAACATGTGAGATTCTGTCACATGACTGGGCTTCTCGCACTGCAGAGTCACGTTTCCTCCTGCAGTCACCTTCCACCCTGGGCGGGCGTGGAGGGAAGGTTTAGGGAAAAATCCTGTAAGAGAAGGAAGCTCAGGAGTCATGGGCAGAAGCCTTGGGTCCCCGCTCAGGCTTGTTGTCCTGGCAGGTTCCCAGGGAGTGTGGGAAGTGACAGACACCTGGCCTCACCCTCTTTCTGCTCTGACTCCAGGAAGGAGATGTCCCTCCTACAAGCCCTGGAGGAAGGCAGGTCCTCAGCTCTGTTCCTGTCCTTCTCCATCCACCTCCCCATCTACCCTGGAGGTGAGACCCCTGCTCCTCTCTCATTCTCTGGGTCCCCCCTCATCCCTGTCCTAGGGAGATGGTGTGTCATTCTGAGCACCCGTCCTCACCTGTCACCAGCAGTAGAAGGACGTCACTGGGCGGTGACCTTCTGGTGGGGCTCCCTGTCCTGTAATATTCACAGGTGTACTCTCCAGCGTCACCGAGTTTTACGTCACTGAGGTGAAACTCTGCCAGGCCCTCTGGGGAATCAGAAGATGGCAAGGACTCCAAAGGAACGTTGTTCTTTCTGAGAGCAAACTTTATGTCCCTGAAAATGACCTCACGGATAGGAATGGAGCATTGCAGTGTCACATGACTATTGGCAGGAACCACCCAGCTGGGCCAGGAATGGATGGAGGGCCTGGGAAGTGACCCTGGAAGGAAGCGGAGTCCAGGCTGGGTTAGATTTACTCACCTGCTGTTCTGAAGAAAGAGAAGGGGAGAGGGGATTTGGAGTGAAGGAGAAGGAAGGCTTTCCTTTAGAAACACTCACCATCTCTTCTTAGGTGTTTGCCAGCACACAGCCCTGCAAAGGAATCGTCCATGAGACAGAAGCTCCTGCCTGGAGCCCATATCATCACCCTGACCTGGTCCCCGAGGGACCACCCAGGGCTTTTGCTGCAAATGGACCCGCATCATCCTTTTCCCCATCAGGCCCAACTCCCTCCCTGACAACCCAACTGGCATCACAGTCTATTCGCGGCTTCTGTTAGTGGCCTAGGACTGCTCTAACAAATTACTGCACAGTTCCTGGCTTATCACAACACAATGAATCATCCTTCCATTCAGTCGGTGTGAGAAATCCAGCATCGGGGTCTCACTGGCCAAAATCAAGATGTCAGCAGAATTGCATTCCTCTGGAGGCTCGAGGGGAGAATCCATCCCCTGCCTCTCTCAGTTTCAAGTGCTTGCATTGGCTTGTGGCCTCTTCCCCCATCTTTATTTTTATTTTAATCCTCACTGAGGATATTTTTCTATTGATTTTAGAGAGAGGGAAAGACAGAGAGAAATATCTATATGAGAGAAACACTTCAATTAGTTGCCTCCTGCATGCGCCCTGACCAGGCCCCAGGCCGGGAGGAGCCTGCAACCGAGGTGCGTGCCCTTGACCAGAATCAAACCCAGGACCTTTCAATCCACAGGCCAACACTCTATCCACTGAACCAAACTGGCTAGGGCGTCTCTTCCCCCATCTTTGCACGCAGCAGTGGTTGGATGAGTCCGACTTCCTCTTCTACTTTAAGGACCATTGTGATTGCATTGGGGCCAACCAGATAATTCAGGATCCTCTCTCTCAGGTCAGCTGCTTAGCAACTTTGGGTCCATCTGCCACTTTAATCCCTTTGCCACCGAAGGAGACATAGTCACAGGTTCCGGGAATCGGGACGTGGACATCTTCAGGGAGCCTGCTACACAGTGTCTCTACCTTTCTCACCTGCCCCACTTCTCCATCCAGGTTCCTCTCCTCTCACAATGCCCCCACCATGTGGATGGCCTTTCCATTTTCCTCCAGAACTGACCCACTTTTCCACATCATTCATCCTTTTTTACTGAATTTATTGGGGTCACATCCTATATAATAAAGAGCTAATATGCTAATTAGACCAGGTGGCAGAATGACCTTCCTGAGCGACCAGTGGGTGGGGCCGCAGGGCCGAGAGGCAGCCAGGCTGTGAGGGCTGAGTCCCTTGCACAAATTTCATGCATCAAGCCTCTAGTTGGTTAATAAAATTATACAGGTTTCAGGGGTACAATTCTACAATACATCATTCGTATTTTATATTGTGTGTTCACCACCCCAAATCAAGTCTTCTTCCACCACCATTTATCCTTTACCCTCTCCTATCTCCTTCCCTCTGGTCCATCATCCATCCTTTACCCACCTTATTCTTCTACCATATCCTGCCATGTTGTCTCTAGATTTCATGGTGGACGAGAAGACAAAGGACACGACCACCTCTGAATGTCTCTATCACCCCAAGTGGTCGCTGAGGTGACCTCTGATGTGTCACATTGTAGAGGGCAAAGGCCCCCTCCCCTCCCCTGGTGCTGTCTATTCTAGACCGTGAGAGACATCACTGGTGACAAAAGCCATTTGGAAAAGACACCTTGGTTTTAATGAGAAACACAGCAATTGGTTGCCTCCTGCATGCTCACCCTCGTTCACCCTCCAGTTGGTTATTCCTCATGCCCTGGGGAAAGTTTATATCTGGAGTCACTAGAACTTGCACCCCTTGAGGGCAGAGAATATATCCTAGGTGCCTGGGACAGTGCCTAGGTTTCTGCAAAGATTTGACAATTTCGTGTTGACTGACTGACTGGAAGCCTTATGAGCAGGGAGGGAGGGTCATTTGCAAAGATTTTTGATGATCGGAAATAGCAGTGATCTCCCCAAACCCCCTCTCAGCACAACACCATACCCACCCACAGCAACTGAGAGGGAGCAAGAGGTGGGAAGACCCCAAGCCTATGGCAAGGGCATCGGCTGCTGAAAACTTGGTCCTTTGCCCTCGTGTATTTCTTCCCGCTCTCAGAATGGCCACATGAGTCTCTGGCTCTACCATCAGCCATGGGTAACCTCCTTGGTGCTCCAGAGCAAATCGCAACAATCCAAAACCCGTATGACTCGGAGGAGTGAAGCCTGTGTCCCCCACCTTCCCATCTGGTGGCCGCACTTACAGCTCTAGACCGAACTGGCCCAGGAAGTGTGCCTTTAGACAC
>NW_005872507.1:28863-33011 GCF_000147115.1 Myotis lucifugus
AAGACCCCAGAACTTACTCATCTTACAGCTGGAAGTTTGTACCCTTTGACCAACATCTTCCATTTCTCCCACACACATACCCAGCCCCTGGTAACCACCATTCCTCTCTTTGTTTCTATGAGTTTGGCATTTTTAGATTCCACATATGAATGAGAACATGCAGTATTTGTTCTCTCAGTCTGACTTGTCTCACTTAGCATAATACCACCAAGGTCCATCCACATGGTTGCAAATGGCAGAATTTCCTTCTTTCTCATGGCTGAACAGTATTACATTATCTAGCTACATGGCAGATAGATGGATAGACAGAAAGACAGACGACAGATCTCACTCCTTTAGCCATTCATATATTGATGGACACTTAAGGTTGTTTTTTTAAGTTTTCACTATTGTAAATAATGCTGCAATAAACATACGGGTGCAGATATCTCTGTGAGGTCGTGTTTTCAGGTCCTTCAGATCATATATATATATATATATATATACATATATATACACACACACACACACACACACACACACACACACACACCCAGAAGCTAAATTGCTGGGTCATGTGGTAATCCTATTTTTAATTTTTGGAGGAACTTCCACAGTGGCCGCACTAGTTTACATTTCCACCAACAGTTCCCTTTTCTTCACATCTCTTCCCAACACTGATCTCATCTTGACGATGGCCATTTGTACCAGGTGGTGAGCAGTTGCGACAGAGCCCTCCTGGCCCAGAGCCTCTGCCATTCGGGCCTCTACATGAAAGGCTTGCCAACACCTACTGAGCTCATCGGATCCACTGTCACTTCCCTGCCCTAGGTTTTCCCAGCCATGGCTTCCTTCACTCACCCTCCAAATATTTCCACCCCAAGTTATCACCTTTTATTCTTATTCTTTTGGCATTTTTATATGTTTATTGATTTGAGAGAGAGAAACATCAGCTGGTTGCCTCCAGCATGCATCCCGACCGCAGATCAAACCCGGAACTTGGGTATGTGGCCCGACCAGAAATTGAACTGGAGACCTTTTGGTGCGTTGGAGAACACTCCAACCAACTGAGCCGCACTGTCCAGTGCAAATCCTGACCTTTTAAAGTTCCCAGCCTGGCTCAGTGGGAATGTACTGTCTTTGGGACTGTGCAGACCCGAATTTGAATTGAACTTCTCCATTTCTGTGTCACATCTGTGGTTAATCTCAGATTCCTCACAGACAGTATGGGGATGTGACTATTCTGCAGAATTTTTCTAAGACATGTAACATGAAGTCATACAAAGACACAAGATTAACATTGACTCTGTGTGAGAAAGTCATTCTCTTCTCATTCTATCTCTGTCTTTTTTTTAAATCCTCACCCAAAGATATTTTTCCATTGATTTTCAGAGAGAGTGGAAGAGAGAGGGAAAGACAGAGAGAAACATGGATGTGAGCGAAACACATCGATTGGTTGCCTCCTGCAGGGGCCCTTGCTGGGGAGGAGCCTGCAACTGAGGTAGATGCCCTTGACCCGAATTGAACCCTGGACCCTTCGGTCCCCAGGCCGACGCTCTAGCCACTGAGCCAAACCTGGTAAGGCTATTGATTTTATTTTATTTTATTAATTTAATTTAATTGTTTAAAGTATTACAAATAGTAGTACATATTGGGCTATTGATTTTAGAGAGAGAGGAAGGGCGAGGAATGGAAAAGAAGAGAAACATTGATGAGAGAGAAACATCGATTGGCTGCCTTTGCATGCCCCCTACTGGGGATCCAGCCCACAACCAGGGCATGAACCTGGAACAGAACCTGTGACCTCTTGGTGCATGGGACAAGGCTCAACCAGCGGAGCCACACCGGCCAGGCAAAATGTAAGTTTTTTTCTTATTGTTGCCACTCCTCCCAGAAGTTACTGGCCCTGGCCGGGTGTCTCAGTTCGTTGGGGCATTTTCCCATACACCAAAAGGTTGCAGGTTCATCCCCAATCAGAGTACATGCAGGAGGCAACCGATTGGTATTTCTCTCTCACATTAATGTCTGTCTGTCTGTCTGTCTCTCTCTCTCTCCCCCTCCCCCGCCCCCTCACCTTCTCTCTCTTCCCCCCACCTACCTTCCTTTCTACAAACATATCCTCAGGTGAAAATTAAAAAAAAAATACTGCCCTAACCAGTTTGGCTCAGTGGATAGAGCATCGGCCTGCAGACTGAAGGGTCCCAGGTTCGATTCTGGCCAGGGGCATGTACCTTGGTTGTGGGCACATCCCTAATAGGGGGTGTGCAAGAGGCAGCTGATCGATGTTTCTCTCTCATCGATGTTTCTAACTCTCTATCCCCTCTCCCTTCCTCTCTGTAAAAAAATCAATAAAATATATTTTTAAAAATTACTGGATGAGTTTTCCTAAAATCTGAAGTGACTTTAGCATGGTTTGACTTAAAACATAGGCTAAGAATAAATTCTATGTAAACGGGGAGAAACCAATATGGCAGCACAGGTAAACACTGGAGATTGCTGCCTCGCACAGCCACTTCAAAAATACAACTAAAAGACGGAACGGACATCATCCAGAACCACAGGAAGGCTGGCTGAGTGGAAATTCTACAACTAGAAGGAAAGAGAAAAGCATACTGAGACTCAGAGGAGGTGCGGTGCGGAAGTAAAATACAAAGGTGCAGAGATGCATGTGGAGAGGGCTGGCGGCTGAGGACACGATTGTCTTTTTCAATCGGGAGGGAGTCTCAGGCTCTGAGCTCCAGTTCCGGGTGAGTCTCTGGGGATCCAGACTCAAACGGGAGAAACAGGACTGTCTGGCATCGGTCGGAACTTGAGGGCAGCTTTCTCTCAGAGGTGCCGGGGCCTCTGAGAGCAGCCATACTGTTCACTCCGCCCCCGCCGTGTTGATCCCCTGGGACCCCACGCCGCCCAAGCCGTGCAAGAAGACTTTTGCATATGAAAGGCCCAACCCTTTGTAATCTGAAAATAACTTAACAAACTGCAGCTGCCCCAAGGCCCCAGGGCAACTTGCATTGCTTTACAGCTGGCTTCTGCTGGGTAGCCTCAGGCAGAGGCTAGATTTGCACCTCCTTAGATCCAAGAGCCAGTGTACCCAGTGGTCAGAGTGGGACCATCTAATTACAACTCAGATCCATAAGGGACACACTCAGGGGGCAGACTCAGTGAGCACCAAAGCCCCACTGAAGCAAGTGTTGCCCCATAAGGGTGTCTTCAGCACAGAAGTTCTCCCACCATAGGTACAGCTGATTCTCACAGCCAATTGGCCTGGCGGTCAAATCCTCCCAGTGTTACCTACTACAATCAAGGCTTAACTACAACAAGACTGTGCACAAAGCCCACAAGGGAGTGCACCAAGAGTGTCTACCTCAGGTAATTGGGGAGGCTGAGCCACTGGGCCCTATAGGACACTTAGCACAGAAAGCCACTCTATCAACACAGCGAAGCATAAAAAATACCGAGACAAAGAAACAGGACACAAATGACAGAAATGGAAGAAAGCAAACTACTGGATATAGAGTTCAAAACCACACTTTTAAGGTTTTTCAAGAATTTTCTAGAAATTGCCGATAAACTCAATGAGACCCTCAAGAAATCTAGTGAGACCCCTCAATGTTGTGATAAAGAACCAAGTAGAAATTAAGCATACACTGACTGAAATAAAGAATATTATACAGACTCCCAACAGCAGACCAGAGGATCACAAGAATCAATTCAAAGATTTGAAATATGAAGAAGCAAAAAACACCCAACCAGAAAAGCAAAATGAAAAAAGAATCCAAAAATACTAAAATAGTGTAAGGAGCCTCTGGGACAGCTTTAAGCGTACCAATATCCGAATTATAGGGGTGCCAGAAGAAGAGAGCGAGCAAGATATTGAAAACCTATTTGAAGAAATAATGACAGAAAACTTCCCCTACCTGGTGAAAGAAATAGACTTAAGTCCAGGAAGCACAGAGAACCCCAAGCAAAAGGAATCCAAAGAGGACCACACCAAGACACATCATAATTAAAATGCCAAGAGCAAAAGACAGAGAGAGACTCTTAAAAGCTGCAAGAGAAAGAAACTCAGTTACCTACAAGGGAATACCCATACGACTGTCAGCTGATTCTCAACAGAAACTTTGCAGACCAGAAGGGAGTGGCCAAGAAATATTCAAAGTGATGATACC
>NW_005872507.1:34790-36963 GCF_000147115.1 Myotis lucifugus
TGAGGGGGAGAGAGAGAGACAGGGAATTTCCAATAGAAAATAGCACCTGAGCAAAGGGAGAGTCAGGAGGTTAAAAGGGTTCATTCCGTGGAAATAAGGAGACTTAAGATACATACAAGGCCTCTGATCATAAAGATAGCGCTGCAGATGTAGTAATTCTCCTCTGTACAGATAAGGTGTCAGCCCAGCCCGCATCCTTTATGTCAAATGCAGCTCAGCCACTGTGTGCAGGAGGGAGGCACCAAACATGAGCTGGGTTCTCTCACCTCCTGGAAACAACCAGAAGGCCTCAGGATGGAACCCTGCACTTTCTTCAGATGAGGTTCTCACATAAAGAAAGCCCTAAGGGCTCCCCTAGAGTCTAGTGATCAGACAGATGTCAGAATCAGGTCACAGTGACCACATCCATACCAGGAACTGCACACTGTCCCTGTGTGAGCAAACCTGGGTTTCCTGTCACAGAGACACCCTGAGATGCACCCCAGCTCCACACCTGGGGACGTTAACAAAGAGCGCTATTGAGATACAGTTCACACACCATATAGTCTCCATTGACAGTGCATGTTTCAGTGGGTTTCCTGTATTCCCCGATGTTTGCAAACTTCACAGTAACTTTAAAACATGTTCAGGGCCTCACGATGACATCCCATGCCCACAGGCTATGCTCCCCTCTTCTCCTGCCTCCTCCACCCCTGCCCCAAACAACCACTAATGCACCTTCTGTCTCCATAGATTTCTGGACGGAAATCACACGGTGTGATCTTTGTGATTGGCTGTTCACTTAGCAGGGTGACCCAGGCTCCTGTCGTGCCCTTAGAATTCCCCCAGCCCAGCATCTGTTCACTCGGCCCAAGGACATTGTGGTTCTGAAGACCCCATACCTGTTTCCCTTTACATTTTGTGAAAACCGAGAGAAACAGTAAAGCTTAGGAGGAAGACAGGCCTGGACTTGCATTTTGAGTTTTGTGCTCACTCTCTGCAGGACACCCCCCCCCTCCTCTGTCTCCGGGTCCTCACTTACCACTGTGGACAGTTCCCATCACACAGGATTGTTTGAAAGGATCTGAGAGGTGTTTCCCGCAGTGTGGAATGCGGAGCACAGGCGCTCTGTGAGATGCTGTCAGCTGAGCCAGTGACAGTGCTCTATAGCCCTGGTCACGGCATCACACAGTTGGCTCCCTTTCAGATCACACTAAGCCCTTTTTTTGTTGTTAATCCTAACATCAGGATATTTTTTCCATTGCTTTTTAGAGACAGTGGGAGGGAGGGAGAGAGTGAGACAGAAAAACATCTATGTGAGAGGCACATCGACTGGTTGCCTCCCACATGCACCCCAACTGGAGGGCAGGAAGCTAACCCGCAACCCAGGTACCTGCCTTTGACAGAGAACCGAACTGCAACTCTTTGGTGCTCAGGCTGATGATCTAACCACTGAGCCAACACCCCCCAGGGCTAAGCCCCTTTGTTCCAATCAAGGAGAAAAGATTAGTGTATGGAATCACACCTCTGTCACCGACTGAAAAAGAGAGTGTTCCTCCATGGGCTCAAACTTGACAATGAACAGCAAAGACTAGAATTCTTAACATTTTCCACCTCTCCATTGTATTATTTTTTATAGTTACCTTTTTTGGGTGGGGGGGTAAGTGACTACATTATTAGTTACAGTCTTGCTACATTATTTCAAATAAATACATTTATTTGATTTGAAGAAGAAGAGTTGACACAGGGACAATAAATTATTAATTACATGAAGGTGTTGTAGACATAGAGCACCATCATGACTGTGGAATACACATATTCCCATACTGAGGAACACTTGATACGTAAGCGGCCATAAAGCCTGCAGCATGGGTCCTGACACGTGTGAAGCAATCAATGAATAGAAGGCAGTGTTACTTCTGTTGTATTTGTCACATCTCTCAGTCAGTCAATCCACCCTTGTCTCAAATCCCAGTATATCAATGCTAAGAAACTTACCAAATAAGAGGAGAGAAAGGAATTCAGCCACCATACTGAGCCTGCCGCTGGGTTCAAGGACAGTTTCAGTTTTACAACCACAGGAGGAAGGACAGCTTGATGTGGGTGGTGGCTTCTTTGTTCCAGCCCATTTCTTCCTTCCCCTCATGTGACCCCACAAGTTTGATGTCACAACCACATTCATTACTTTTTATTG
>NW_005872507.1:38105-60506 GCF_000147115.1 Myotis lucifugus
TGACCAGATAGCAGCCAGAGGCTTTATTCTCAGCACGAGGCATGAGTTTTAGTTATTGAGTGGAGAAACAGAAAACTTCTCCTGATGCCTGAGGTTACCTAGAGCCCCACAGTGAGAAGTTCAGCAACAGGTACACAGCCCAGAAGTTGTCCTAGTCATCCCCAGCACCCTGAGAAGTGCAGTGGGCAGAACTCCCCCCCCCCCCCCACACACACACCTCATGGTACACACAGTGCAGCAGCCAGGAGAAGAGGGACTCAGCTGTAATGAGGGTGAGAGAGGAGCTGACTCCTCCATGATCTGATGGGCCCAACACAGTGAAGGGAGCAGGGGAAGCAAATAACTTCTGTCTCAGAGAATCACTTTTATTATCATCAGAATGTGATTTTCATAGCCTATGTCCGGAGTTATGAGAGAGGAGATAATAGTTCTAAAATAAGAGGGAGCATTTATGAAAATGAACAAGATATCAAACAAGAAACAACAGATCTTGAAAATGAAAATATACTCAATGACTTTTTACACCAGAACCAGGAATACTGGGACAACTCAAGAGCAAATTGACACTATAATATAGACTGGAATTCTCCTGAATTAGGTAAAATTATGAGAATATATGAAATAAAATTTAAAAGACATGATAAATACAGTAGTTTCAACATTTGACCAGCTGCTGGTAAGAGCAGAAGATAGAGTGGAAGGGAAGCACTAATAAATACTATATAGGAACCCATCTTTCCCCAGTTTTCAAGGAAGAACAGTTCCCACACATGAAACTACTTGCTACCCGGTCAGATGCTGAAGTTTTAAGTATTTGTCAAGTCCTCCAAAATGTGTTAGGTGAGTCCGCTCAGTCCTGCCATAGGGCCCCGGTGAAGCGCACAGGAAGAAGGAAGTCAGCGTCTTGTCCTGGGCTGGCTGGGAAGGTAGGTTTCCCAGCTGTAAAGACTCAGCAGGTCCTGCTGGACCAGGTAACATCATCTCCCCCTCCCAACTCCGGGGCAGCTGGGGGACCTGTGGGTACACGAGGTGGGGCCTGGGACCCAGGGAGGAACCAAAAGGAAGAATATGGATTCTCGCAGCCTCCAAAACAGGTTCTCAGCCAGGAAGAAGCATCCCTCTCCCCAGCCTCTCCATACAGGGAGGTTTCAGTAGGAATTGTGGATAGTACCTGCTCCTCTGCTTCTTCCACAACGATTGGCACTTTAATTGCTGTTTGAAAGGAAAGGAAAAGAGATATTAAATGTCCTTACAATGAACAGAACGGTCACACCGGATGAGGAACATTCCATCTGCGCCATAATGCGAAACATAAATCGCAATGGGTGGGTTTGGAGGGGACCCTCGTATCACTCCAACAGCCCATGACAGAGAGAAGTGTTCAGTGTTTTACCTGGACCCACTTGGAGACCTCCTCTGGCTCCACCAGGCTTCCACCAGGAAAGCCACCATAAGAACCGTAATTAGGGCAGACAGTCCCAGTCGGATGAGGTTACCCGTGGTGTAATCTATTGATGTGGCACCAGGGGCATCTGAAAGGGAGAAGAGGATCCCCACTGATGTCCCTGCTTCTCAATGGTTCTAGCGGAGGTGACCTTCACGTGCCCCCATGTGTGTCCTGGGCAGTGCTCAGCTGTACTACATTATAGTTCTAATCACTGGGAACCAAATGGGGAGTGTTAGGAGAGTTGTACTAGTGTGTCATCTTTTTATATTTTCTCTGCCTTACCTTTCTCATTTATTTGCTTTCATCTCATTTCCACCTCCCTGCATTTCCTTTTCCCCTCCTCCCTCCTTTTGTTAGGAATTTGTGTGCAAGATGCACAGAGAATCAGAGTTGCCTGTCAGCACTGAAATTCAGCAGCTGCATCAACACCAGTCCTCACAGCACAAAACTTACACCAGCAGCGAGCTCAGTGAACTTAGTAGCTAAGCATCATGACGTCATGTGTTTAGCTGCAGTCACGAGTGGCTCAATCTTGTCATTGGTCCTCCTTCCTGAAGAGAAGTCTGCATTTACATCCCCCATCGCACCCATCGCACCCATCCCAACTCGGGCAAAGTTCATGTCTAAACCCATCACCGACAATGTTCCCTGAAGGCAGGATCCATGGGGCGAAATGGGTAACGACCCTGCTTCCCAGGAACCGGGGAGCTCTGGGCACCTCTCAGGGCTGGCCATATGGACCTCGATCAATTATAAGACATTCACCGACCACTTTAGAAGATTCAGCAGCAGAAAATGCAGCATACAGAGCTAACACAAAGTGTGCCATAGCAGGAAACAAGGTAACCACAGATAATTTTGCCATAAGTATCAGGAGATTTTTAAAAAAACACAACACATTGCATCATCACCATCAAGCAGGAGGCTGTGGAATGCCACATTCTGAGAACAAAGGAGAATTCTGGGTAATACTCTTGTTAAAAGCGACCAAAACTTTATGAGATGGAGAGAATGGTGGGAGGAATGGTGATAATGGCAGGGCTGGTAATTGTGAAGAACAGCATGAGAAATTAAGAATTCAGAACAAAGAAGGGCAAGGGAGTGGAAATTAGGAAGTGAGAAGCAGAAGATGACATCCCTTTTTAAAGTTCTTTTTTAAATATATATATATATATATTTTTATTTCAGTGAGGAAGGGAAAGAGAGTGAGAGAAGTAGACACATGGGTGATAAGAGAGAACCATCGCTCTGCCGCCTTCCACAAGCCCTCTACTGGGGATCGGACCACAACCCAGGCACGTGGCCCAACTGGGAATCCAAGTTCTCAAAATCTTGCAGAAACCTTACCTGTCACCCAGATCGAAAGGTGATCACTGGGCTCTGAGGCCCAGAAAGGAGCCCTTGGTTGGTGGTACACACAGCTGTAGGCCCCAGTGTCACTGCCTGTCACACTTGGAAGGAAGAAGTCTGTCTCCATTCCTACTGCACTCTGGAGCCTTATGGGTGTTGAGGTTCCTTTCTTCAGTAGAGCAAACATGTGAGGTTCTGTCACATGACTGGGCTTCTGGCACTGCAGAGTCACGTTTTCTCCTGCAGTCACCTTCCGCCCTGGGCGGGCATGAAGGGAAGGTTTAGGTAAAAATCCTGTAAGAGAAGGAAGCTCAGAAGTCATGGGCAGAAGCCTTGGGTCCCCGCTCAGGCTTGTTGTCCTGGCATGGTACCCAGGGAGTGTGGGAAGTGACAGACACCTGGCCTCACCCTCTTTCTGCTCTGACTCCAGGAAGGAGATGTGCCTCCTACAAGCCCTGGATGAGGGCAGGGTCCCCAGCTCTGTTCCTGTCCTTCTCCATCTCACCTCCCATCTACACTGGAGGTGAGACCCTTGCTCCTCTCTCATTCTCTGGGTCCCTCGTCATCCCTGTCCTAGGGAGATGGTGTGTCATTCTGAGCACCCGTCCTCACCTGTCACCAGTAGTAGAAGGACGTCACTGGGCGGTGACCTTCTGGTGGGGCTCCCTGTCCTGTAGTCACAGGTGTACTCTCCAGCGTCACTGAGTTTTACATCACTGAGGTGAAACTCTGCCAGGCCCCCTGGGGAATCAGGAGAGAACTTGAAAGAAGCATTGTTCTTTCTGAGAACAAACTTGATGTCCCTGAAGTCGACCTCCTCAGCAGGAGTGGAGCATCGCAGTGTCACATCACTGTTGGCAGGAGGCACGGAGCTGGGCCAGGCACAGATGGAGGGCCTGGGAAATGACCCTGGAAGGAAGCGGAGTCCAGGCTGGATTTGATTTACTCACCTGCTGTTCTGAAGAAAGAGAAGGGATGAGGGGAATTTGGAGTGAAGGAGAAGGAAGGCTTTCCTTTAGAAACACTCACCATCTCTTCTTAGGTCTTGGCCAGCACACAGCCCTGCAAAGGAATCGTCCATGAGACAGAAGCACCTACATGGAGCCCACATCACTCTGCCCTCATCCCTGAGGGACCATCTCAGAGGCTTCTGATGACAGTCATGCATTTGGGATTTCTCCTTTTTCTTACACTGGACTCTGCTCTTTCCAAGGTCCTCCGTCCGACCTCCCAGAGGTTTTCCAAGCTGCCCTCACCTCCCAGGGCTCCAAGATCTTTCCTGGTTCCACACAATTCCACAGATCTTCTGTCCTGAACCACTCTTTGTGTTACCATTTCTATTAGGGTCTGTGTTATGTTTTTTAGATCTCTCAGTCTTGTGTGGGAGACTATAATCATGAGAAAGATCAGGGAAGCTTGGTGACTGGGTGTAACCCTGTCTTCACTCTTGTTGTTACCTGAAGCACCACATAGGCCTGTGTCTTCCGACAGTTTCATCTGTGATAGAAGATCCCGCATAGTAAAGTCTACCAGGGGCCTTGTGTGATATAAATTAACTCATAACATTTGCTTACAATTTTTAAAAAATATGTTTTTATTGATTTTAGATAGGAAGGAGAGGGAGGGATAGAGAGATAGAAACATTAATGAGGAGAGTGAATCATTGATTGGCTTCCTCCTGCACACCCTTTACTGGGGATCGAGCCCGCAACTCGGGCTTGTGCCCAGACTAGGAATGAACCTGGGCCCTCTTGGTCCATGGGATGACACTCAATCCACTGAGCCACCACAGCTGGGATGCTTGAAATTTTTAAGAGTTCATGGAAGACTATGTACTTCATACCATGGGGGACGCAAGATGTCACCATGAGCAGGTGGAAGACGGAGTCCATGCTGTTCACAACATTATTCCCAACGTTCCACATGTCCTGGCCCATAGTAGGACCTCTGTGAAAGCACATTGACTGACTGATGAGGTGCCCTAAGTTAAGAATGGTTGAGAGATCTTACCAGGATGTAGAAAGTTGGCAACCTTATAGTCTATTCCTATCTTCCATCAGCTTTACTCCATCCCAACCTCACACCATAGAGACTCACATTCATTTGGTGGGGCAAGGAATTGGCTGAGAGGCAGAGAAGCCCTATGGTAGGATAGTGCCAGTTGTGACAACCTTAGCCTTCTTTAAAGGTTTCTGACCCTATCTTTGCCATTGTGTGTTTCATCACATGATGTCTAAATGGGACAAAGTTTACTGCTTAGTGTCCTAAAACAAACCTTGAAAAATCCAAATGGATATTCCAGAAAAGAGAAAGCATACCTTCTTTCCTGTCTCCCATACAGCTGTATTTGTAGGATATTTCACTCAATGGTTCTTAACTTTGTCTGCATGTTGGGCTCCCCTGGTGGCTAATAAAAAGTCCAGGGTCAGACCGAACCACAGTAGAATAAGTCAAAAAGTCTTCAAATGGGGCTCAGGCATCTGTACTTTTTAACATCTGTTCCTTGAGTGATACAAGTATGTAGCCAAGAAGGGGAACCGCTGCTATGACTGAACTAGGGCAAACATTGCTCAAGGCATGTGAAGCATCCTCAAAAGCAACTGATGGATAAAGAGACTTCCCAGAGAATCATGGCTGGTTTTCTCAATGGTTAGTGCAGCAGTTCTCAACCTGTGGGTCGAGACCCCTTTGGGGGTCAAACGACCCTTCCACAGTGGTCGCCTAAGACCGTTGGAAAAACGCATATATAATTACATACTGTTTTTGTGATTAATCACTATGCTTTAATTATGTTCAATTTGTAACAATGAAAATACATCCTGCATATCAGATATTTACATTACAATTCATAACAGTAGCAAAATTACAGTTATGAAGTAACAACAAAAATAATTTTATGGTTGGGGGTCACCACAACATGAGGAACTGTATTAAAGGGTTGCGGCATTAGGAAGGTTGAGAACCACTGGGTTAGAGCATCAGCCCGCAGACCAAAGGGTCACAGGTTGGATTCCTGGTGAAGGACACATGTCTCAGTTGCAGGTTCAATCTCCTGCCCCTGTCAGATCATGTACAGGAGGCAACCAGTGATGTGTCCCACATCTGTGTCTGTCTGTCTCTGTCTCTCTCTCTCTCCCTCCCTCACTCCCTCTCTGTGCCCTCCCTTCTCTCTTCTACTCTTCCTCTAACAATCAATGGGAAAAATATCCTTGGATGAGTATTAAAAAAAAAGAGAGACTTCCAAGTGAAAGTGATTGTGTCCATCTCAGACCATTCATAGCTATTCTCCCTTAAGTGCAGTGGAGGTAGCACACTTTTGTCTGAGTGTTAAATTTACCTGAAAATATCATGCCTATACAGCCATAGCATTGTAATGAACATATTAACTGAACCAGGAATTTAGTTAAGTATGTATTGCTGAGACCGGGAATTTCCTCTCTTTGTTCCATATGAAGCATCAGTTTAGTGTTTCAGGGGAGGGGAAATGAGAAGGCCCCAGGCTTTCTCCACAAGCACATGGATACAGCAAGAAAATTGAATCTATGGTATGCAAAAGGCAAGGTAGTGCCTGTGCCAAACACTGGAAGGAAAGGTCCAGTCAGGGCAACCACAGAAAATGGATGAAGGAAAAGCGCAGACAGAGCAGACACCTGTGGACGCCTGAACGCTCTCAGTCGCTGCATCTGGAGAGAGAGCCGGTGTCCGGAGCATCAGAGTCCTGGGAGCCTGGACCTTTGTCCCCTGCCCAGCTCTGTAGAGTGGGTGGAGCCCACAGAACAGAACCTCTCCCAGGTATCGGACTGTGCTGGGCGGGCAGTATAGCACCACATCAGATGTTAGCACAGCTGCATAGATGCGGGAAGACCAGTGCCAAACAGCAGCCTGTGTAAATGCACACGGCAAACTGAGC
Organism: Myotis lucifugus; assembly: GCF_000147115.1. Classification (NCBI taxonomy): domain Eukaryota; kingdom Metazoa; phylum Chordata; class Mammalia; order Chiroptera; family Vespertilionidae; genus Myotis; species Myotis lucifugus. The sequence continues at coordinate 44,813 of NW_005872507.1, forward strand.
AACTGTGGATGTGAGATTGAGATCCTATGGGAGCGAGTTGGTGTCAGCGAGTCCGACTGTGAAGGCTCGTGAAGTCCGTAGCTGTTGGGAGATCAGGGCAGAGAAAAGGACTGGGGTGTGTCCAGCTTAACCTGTAAATTAAGCTGAGATGATAAGAGATACGATCATAAAGCCTTATGAAGCAATTTTAAGTGCAGGACCCAATCCTCTTGATGTGACATCCTCTGGCTGAGTATCAAGCAAGATTCCAAAACATTGAAATGCTCCTCAAGTCCCACCTCTTCAACACCAGCCCCTCGCAAACTCTCAAAGACACTGCTGATGGGGAACGGGGAGCCTGTAATTGGAGGTGTTGTGAGTGGGGTGTCCTCTGATGCCTGAGGCTTTGCCCAGCCTGATTGGAGGAACATGGTGGTTGAGATACAGACTTTGAGCCACCCTTTCTTACACTTGCCCAGCCACAGACCATCTCCTCTATCTCAGCTTTGCACATCACCCACACAGAGATAAGAGGAGACCCCTCTCAGAAGACCTGATAAAGGGACATAGTTCTCTGAGGGACAAAAGACGGGAGGGACATACTTTCTCACTTGTAGATGATGGGGAGTGCTCTGCGGGGGGAGCGGGAGAAAGGGAATTTCCAATAGAAATAGCACCTGAGCCAAAGGGAGGAGATGGGAGGTTAAAAGGGTTCATTCCCATGGAAATAAAGAGACTTAAGATACATACAAGGCCTCTGATCATAAAGATAGCGCTGCAGATGTAGTAATTCTCCTCTGTACAGATAATGGTGTCAGCCCAGCCCGCATCCTGTATGTCAAATGCAGCTCAGCCACTGTGTGCAGGAGAGAGGCTCCAAACGTGAGCTGGATTCTCTCACCTCCTGGAAACAACCAGAAGGCCTCGGGATGGAACCCTACACTTCCTTCAGATGAGGTTCTCACATCAAGAAAGCCTTAAGGGCTCCCCTAGAGTCTAGTGATCAGACAGATATCAGAATCAGGACCTAGGTCAGTGACCACACCCAAGCCAGGAACCACACACTGTTCCTGTGCGAGGAAACTTGGGTTTCTTGTCACAGAGAGACACCCTGAGATGCACCCCAGCTCCACACCAGGGGACGTTAATAAAGAGCGTTATTGATTCACAGTTCACACACCATATAGTCTCCATTGACAGTGCATGTTTCAGTGGCTTTCCTGTATTCCCAGATGTGTGCAAACTTCACATCAACTTTAAAACATGTTCAGGGCCTCACGATGACATCCCATGCCCTCAGGCTATCGCTCCCCTCTTCTCCTACCTCCCCCACCCCTGCCCCAAACAACCACTAATGCACCTTCTGTCTCCATAGATTTCTGGACGGAAATCACACGGTATAATCTTTGTGATTGGCTGTTCACTTAGCAGGGTGACCCAGGCTCCTGTCGTGCCCTTAGAATTCCCCAGCCCAGCATCTGTTCACTCAGCCCAAGGACATTGCGGTTCTGAAGACCCCATACCTGTTTCCCTTTACATTTTGTGAAAACCAAGAGAAACGATAAAGCTTAGGAGGAAGACAGGCCTGGACTTGCATTTTGAGTTTTCTGCTCACTGTAGGACACCCCACTTTCAGTCTCCAGGTCCTCACCTACCACTGTGGACAGTTCCCATCACACAGGATTGTTTGAAAGGATCTGAGAGGTGTTTCCCGCAGTGTGGAATGCGGAGCACAGGCGCTCTGTGGGATGATGTCAGCTAAGCCAGTGACATTATTCTATAGCCCTGGTCACGACATCACACACTTCGCTCCCTTTCAGATCACACTAAGCCAGTGGTTCTCAACCTTCTGGCCCTTTAAATACAGTTCCTCATGTTGTGACCCAACCATAAAATTATTTTCGTTGCTACTTCATAACTGTAATGTTGCTACTGTTGTGAATCATAATGTAAATATCTGATATGCAGGATGGTCTTAGGCGACCCCTGTGAAAGGGTCGTTCGACCGCCAAAGGGGGCGCGACCTACAGGTTGAGAACCACTGCACTAAGCCATTTTTTTGTTGTTAATCCTCACGTGAGGATATTTTTTCCATTGCTTTTCAGAGACAGTGGGAGGGAGGGAGAGAGTGAGACAGAGAAACATCTATGTGAGAGGCACATCGACTGGTTGTCTCCTACATGCACCTGAACTGGAGGGCGGGAAGCTAACCCACAACCCAGGTACCTGCCTTTGACAGAACCGAACTGCAGCTCTTTGGTGCTCAGGCCGATGCTCTAACCACTGACCAAACACCCACTAGGGCTAAACCCCTTTGTTCCAATCAAGGAGAAAAGGTTAGTGTATGGAATCACACTTCTGACACTGCCTAAAAAAGAAAGTGTTCCTCCATGGGATCAAACTTGACAATGAACAGCAAAGACTAGAATTCTTAACATTTTCCACCTCTCCATTGTATTGTTTTTTATAGTAACCTTTCTTTTTTTGGTAAGTGACTACATTATTGGTTACAGTCTTGCTACATTATTTCAAATAAATACATTCATTTGATATGAAGAAAAAGAGTTGACACAGGGCCAATAAATTATTAATTACATGAAGGTGGTTAGACATAGAGCACGATCATGACTGTGGAATACACATATTCCTATACTGAGAAACACTTGATTCATAAGTGGCCATAAAGCCTGCAGCATGGGTCCTGACATGTGTGAAGCAATCAATAAATAGAAGGCAGTGTTATCTCTGTTGTATTCATCACATCTCTCAGTCAATCCACCCTTATCTCGAATCCCAATATATCAATCCTAAGAAACTTACCAAATAAGAGGAGAGAAAGGAATTCAGCCACCATACTGAGCCTGCCACTGGATTCAAGGACTGTTTGAGTTTTACAACCCCAGGAGGAAGGACAGCTTGATGTGGGTGGTGGCTTCTTTGTTCCAGCCCATTTCTTCCTTCCCCTCATGTGACCCCACAAGTTTGATGTCACAACCACATTCATTACTTTTTATTGTTAATCCTCACTGAAGAATATTTTTGCCTTGGTTTTTAGAGAGAGTGGAAGGAAAGGGGAGGGGAAGAGAGAAGAGAGAGAAACATCAGTGTGAGAGAGACACATTGATTGGTTGCCTCCTGCACAGGCCCTGACAGAGGCCATGGATCAAACCTGCAAGCCAGGTACCTGCCCTTGACCGGGAATCAAACCTGTGACCCTTTGGTGTATAGACTGATGCCTTAACTACTGAAATGAAATCACATTCTTTTTTAAAAATACATTTTTTATTGATTTCAGACAGGAAGGGAAAGGGGGAGAGAGAGAGAAACATCAATAATAAGGGAGAATCATTGATTGGGGGCCCCTGCACGCCCTCTACTGAGGATCGAGCCCACATCTTGGGCATGTGTCCTTGACCTGAATCCAACCCAGGACCCTTCAGTCCACAGGCTAATGCTCTATTCACTGAGCCAATACAGAGAGGGCTGAAACCACATTCTTAAAATGAAACCAGGCATTGTCACATGGAACATTCTGAAAATGACAATATTTTGGAGATAGAGGAGAAATCATTGGTTGCCAGGGTTGAAGAATGGTGTTAGGAAGAGAAGTGAGTGTGATTGTAAAGAGATAGCATGAGGATTAGCTTCATGGTGATGGACTAGGTCAGTCTGTGGACTGTGTTGGTGGGCATATGACAGAAAAATGATAGCACTGTGCACACACATTGTACTCATGTCAACTTCTTCCTTTTTTATTATAATGGGTGAGTAATGGAACCATTGGGAGAAACCGAGTGAAGAAATCTGTGCTATTTCCGGAACTTCCTGTGAATCTACAATTATTTCCAAATAGACACATTTAAATTGGATATGTGTGAAGAGGAAAAACACAACCTAAATGAACATGCACAGTCACCCATTGGGGAGTGGGAGCATCGCTAAACCTGTTCCAGGTGAGGCCAAAGTGGAGACTGAGCAGGAGGTGCTTGTAGACTGAGCAACCGCTGCCTCTCCGATGGACCCCACCCGTCCTGCCTGTAAATCCAGACTTCTGTTTATTTTATGGCACTTGACCAGATAGCAGCCAGAGGGTTTATTCTCAGCACGAGGCATGAGGTTTAGTAATTGAGTGGGAGAAACAGAAAACTTCTCCTGATGCCTGAGGTTACCTAGAGCCCCACAGTGAGAAGTTCAGCAACAGGTACACAGCCCAGGAGTCCTAGTCATCCCCAGCACCCTGAGAAGTGCAGTGGGAAGAACTCCTCCCCCCCCACCCCCCCGCCACACACACACCTCATCATACACATAGTGCAGCAGCCAGGAGAAGAGGGACTCAGCTGTAATGAGGGTGAGAGAGGAGCTGACTCCTCCATGATCTGATGGGCCCACCACAGTGAAGGGAGCAGGGGAAGCAAATAACTTCCGTCTCAGAGAATCACTTTTATTATCATCAGAATGTGATTTTCATAGCCTATCTCCGGAGTTATGAGAGAGGAGATAATAGTTCTAAAATAAGAGGGAGCATTTATGAAAAAGAACAAGATATCAAACAAGAAACAACAGATCTTGAAAATACACTCAATGATTTTTTACACCAGCACCGGGAATACTGGGGACAACTCAAGAGAAAATTGATACTATAATATAGACTGGAATTCTCCCAAATTAGGTAAAATTATGAGAATATATGAAATAAAATTTAAAAGACATGATAAATACAGTAGTTTCAACATTTGACCAAACTGCTGGTCAGAGCAGAAGATAGAGTGGAAGGGAAACATTAATAAATACTATATAGGAACCCATCTTTCCCCCAGTTTTCAAGGAAGAACAGTTCCTACACATGAAACTACTTGCTACCCGGTCAGAAGCTGAAGTTTTAAGTATTTGCCAAGTCATCCAAAGTGTGTTAGGTGAGTCCGCTCAGTCCTGCCATCGGGCCCGGTGAAGCGCACAGGAAGAAGGAAGTCAGCGTCTTGTCCTGGGCTGGCTGGGAAGGTAGGTTTCCCAGCTGTTAACACAGCAGGTCCTGCTGGACCAGGTACTCATCATCTCCCCCTCCCAACTCCGGGGCAGCTGGGGGACCTGTGGGTAGAGGAGGTGGGACCTGGGACCCAGGGAGGAACCAGAAGGAAGAATATGGATTCTCACAGCCTCCAAAACAGGTTCTCAGCCAGGAAGAAGCATCCCTCTCCCCAGCCTCTCCATACAGGGAGGTTTCAGTAGGAATTGTGGATAGTACCTGCTGCTCTGCTTCTTCCACAACGATTGGCACTTTAATTGCTGTTTGAAAGGAAAGGAAAAGAGATATTAAATGTCCTTACAATGAACAGAACGGTCACACCGGATGAGGAACATTCCATCTGCGCCATAATGCGAAACATAAATCGCAATGGGTGGGTTTGGAGGGGACCCTCGTATCACTCCAACAGCCCATGACAGAGAGAAGTGTTCAGTGTTTTACCTGGACCCACGTGGAGACCTCCTCTGGCTCCACCAGGCTTCCACCAGGAAAGCCACCATAAGAACCGTAATTAGGGCAGACAGTCCCAGTCGGATGAGGTTACCCGTGGTGTAATCTGTTGATGTGGCACCAGGGGCATCTGAAAGGGAGAAGAGGATCCCCACTGATGTCCCTGCTTCTCAATGGTTCTAGCGGAGGTGACCTTCACGTGCCCCCATGTGTGTCCTGGGCAGTGCTCAGCTGTACTACATTATAGTTCTAATCACTGGGAACCAAATGGGGAGTGTTAGGAGAGTTGTACTAGTGTGTCATCTTTTTATATTTTCTCTGCCTTACCTTTCTCATTTATTTGCTTTCATCTCATTTCCACCTCCCTGCATTTCCTTTTCCCCTCCTCCCTCCTTTTGTTAGGAATTTGTGTGCAAGATGCACAGAGAATCAGAGTTGCCTGTCAGCACTGAAATTCAGCAGCTGCATCAACACCAGTCCTCACAGCACAAAACTTACACCAGCAGCGAGCTCAGTGATCTTAGTAGCTAAGCATCATGACGTCATGTGTTTAGCTGCAGTCACGAGTGGCTCAATCTTGTCATTGGTCCTCCTTCCTGAAGAGAAGTCTGCATTTACATCCCCCATCGCACCCATCCCAACTCGGGCAAAGTTCATGTCTAAACCCATCACCGACAATGTTCCCTGAAGGCAGGATCCATGGGGCGAAATGGGTAACGACCCTGCTTCCCAGGAACCGGGGAGCTCTGGGCACCTCTCAGGGCTGGCCATATGGACCTCGATCAATTATAAGACATTCACCGACCACTTTAGAAGATTCAGCAGCAGAAAATGCAGCATACAGAGCTAACACAAAGTGTGCCATAGCAGGAAACAAGGTAACCACAGATAATTTTGCCATAAGTATCAGGAGATTTTTAAAAAAACACAACACATTGCATCATCACCATCAAGCAGGAGGCTGTGGAATGCCACATTCTGAGAACAAAGGAGAATTCTGGGTAATACTCTTGTTAAAAGCGACCAAAACTTTATGAGATGGAGAGAATGGTGGGAGGAATGGTGATAATGGCAGGGCTGGTAATTGTGAAGAACAGCATGAGAAATTAAGAATTCAGAACAAAGAAGGGCAAGGGAGTGGAAATTAGGAAGTGAGAAGCAGAAGATGACATCCCTTTTTAAAGTTCTTTTTTTAATATATATATATATATTTTTATTTCAGTGAGGAAGGGAAAGAGAGTGAGAGAGGTAGACACATGGGTGATAAGAGAGAACCATCGCCCAGCCGCCTTCCACAAGCCCTCTACTGGGGATCGGACCACAACCCAGGCACGTGGCCCAACTGGGAATCCAAGTTCTCAAAATCTTGCAGAAACCTTACCTGTCACCCAGATCGAAAGGTGATCACTGGGCTCTGAGGCCCAGAAAGGAGCCCTTGGTTGGTGGTACACACAGCTGTAGGCCCCAGTGTCACTGCCTGTCACACTTGGAAGGAAGAAGTCTGTCTCCATTCCTACTGCACTCTGGAGCTGTATGGGTGTTGAGGTTCCTTTCTTCAGTAGAGCAAACATGTGAGGTTCTGTCACATGACTGGGCTTCTGGCACTGCAGAGTCACGTTTCCTCCTGCAGTCACCTTCCGCCCTGGGCGGGCATGAAGGGAAGGTTTAGGTAAAAATCCTGTAAGAGAAGGAAGCTCAGAAGTCATGGGCAGAAGCCTTGGGTCCCCGCTCAGGCTTGTTGTCCTGGCACGGTACCCAGGGAGTGTGGGAAGTGACAGACACCTGGCCTCACCCTCTTTCTGCTCTGACTCCAGGAAGGAGATGTCCCTCCTACAAGCCCTGGATGAGGGCAGGGTCCCCAGCTCTGTTCCTGTCCTTCTCCATCTCACCTCCCATCTACACTGGAGGTGAGACCCTTGCTTCTCTCTCATTCTCTGGGTCCCTCGTCATCCCTGTCCTAGGGAGATGGTGTGTCATTCTGAGCACCCGTCCTCACCTGTCACCAGGAGTAGAAGGACGTCACTGGGCGGTGACCTTCTGGTGGGCCTCCCTGTCCTGTAGTATTCACAGGTGTACTCTCCAGCGTCACTGAGTTTTACATCCCTGAGGTGAAACTCTGCCAAGCCCCCTGGGGAATCAGGAGAGAACTTGAAAGAAGCATTGTTCTTTCTGAGAACAAACTTGATGTCCCTGAAGTCGACCTCCCCGGCAGGAGTGGAGCATTGCAGTGTCACATCACTGTTGGCAGGAGGCACGGAGCTGGGCCAGGCACAGATGGAGGGCCTGGGAAATGACCCTGGAAGGAAGCGGAGTCCAGGCTGGATTTGATTTACTCACCTGCTGTTCTGAAGAAAGAGAAGGGATGAGGGGAATTTGGAGTGAAGGAGAAGGAAGGCTTTCCTTTAGAAACACTCACCATCTCTTCTTAGGTCTTGGCCAGCACACAGCCCTGCAAAGGAATCATCCATGAGACAGAAGCACCGTCATGGAGCCCACGTCATCACTCTGCCCTCATCCCTGAGGGACCATCTCAAAGGCTCGTGATGACAGTCATGCATTTGGGATTTCTCCTTTTTCTCACACTGGACTCTGCTCTTTCCAAGGTCCTCCGTCCGACCTCCCAGAGGTTTTCCAAGCTGCCCTCACCTCCCAGGGCTCCAAGATCTTTCCTGGTTCCACACAATTCCACAAATCTTCTGTCCTGAACCACTCTTTGTGTTACCATTTCTATTAGGGTCTGTGTTATGTTTTCTAGATCTCTCAGTCTTGTGTGGGAGACTGTAATCATGAGAAAGATCAGGGAAGCTTGGTGACTGGGTGTAACCCTGTCTTCACTCTTGTTGTTACCTGAAGCACCACATAGGCCTGTGTCTTCCGACAGTTTCATCTGTGATAGAAGGTCCCGCATAGTAAAGTCTACCAGGGGCCTTGTGTGATATAAATTAAGTCATAACATTTGCTTGCAATTTTTTTAAAATATGTTTTTATTGATTTTAGATAGGAAGGAGAGGGAGGGATAGAGAGATAGAAACATCAATGAGGAGAGTGAATCATTGATTGGCTTCCTCCTGCACACCCTTTACTGGGGATTGAGCCCGCAACTCGGGCTTGTGCCCATACTGGGAATGAACCTGGGCCCTCTTGGTCCATGGGATGACACTCAATCCACTGAGCCACCACAGCTGGGATGCTTGAAATTTTTAAGAGTTCATGGAAGACTATGTACTTCATACCATGGGGGACGCAAGATGTCACCATGAGCAGGTGGAAGACGGAGTCCATGCTGTTCACAACATTATTCCCAACGTTCCACAGGTCCTGGCCCATAGTAGGACCTCTGTGAAAGCACATTGACTAACTGATGAGGTGCCCTAAGTTAAGAATGGTTGAGCGATCTTACCAGGATGTAGAAAGTTGGCAACCTTACAGTCTATTCCTATCTTCCATCAGCTTCACTCCATCCCAACCTCACACCATAGAGACTCACATTCATTTGGTGGGGCAAGGAATTGGCTGAGAGGCAGAGAAGCCCTATGGTAGGATAGTGCTAGTTATGACAACCTTAGCCTTCTTTAAAGGTTTCTGACCCTATCTTTGCCATTGTGTGTTTCATCACATGATGTCTAAATGGGACAAAGTTTACTGCTTAGTGTCCTAAAACAAACCTTGAAAAATCCAAATGGATATTCCAGAAAAGAGAAAGCATACCTTCTTTCCTGTCTCCCATACAGCTGTAGTTTTAGGATATTTCACTCAATGGTTCTTAACTTTGCCTGCATATTGGGCTCCCCTGGTGGCTAGTAAAAAGTCCAGGGTCAGACCGAACCACAGTAGAATAACTCAAAAAGTCTTCAAATGGGGCTCAGATATCTGTATGTTTTTACATCTGTTCCTTGAGTGATACAAGTATGTAGCCAAGAAGGGGAACCGCTGCTATGACTGAACCAGGGCAAACATTGCTCAAGGCATGTGAAGCATCCTCAAAAGCAACTGATGGATAAAGAGACTTCCAAGTGAATCATGGCTGGTTTTCTCAATGGTTAGTGCAGCAGTTCTCAACCTGTGGGTCGCGACCCCTTTGGAGGTCAAACGACCCTTCCACAGGGGTCACCTAAGACCATTGGAAAACGCATATATAATTACATACTGTTTTTGTGATTAATCACTATGCTTTAATTATGTTCAATTTGTAACAATGAAAATACATCCTGCATATCAGATATTTACATTACAATTCATAACAGTAGCAAAATTACAGTTATGAAGTAACAACAAAAATAATTTTATGGTTGGGGGTCACCACAACATGAGGAACTGTATTAAAGGGTTGCGGCACTAGGAAGGTTGAGAACCACTGGGTTAGAGCATCAGCCCGCAGACCAAAGGGTCACAGGTTGGATTCCTGGTGAAGGACACATGTCTCAGTTGCAGGTTCAATCTCCTGCCCCTGTCAGATCATGTGCAGGAGGCAACCAGTGATATGTCTCACATCTGTGTCTGTCTGTCTCTGTCTCTCTCTCTCTCCCTCCCTCACTCCCTCTCTGTGCCCTCCCTTCTCTCTTCTACTCTTCCTCTAACAATCAATGGGAAAAATATCCTTGGATGAGTATTAAAAAAAAAAAGAGAGACTTCCAAGTGAAAGTGATTGTGTCCATCTCAGACCATTCATAGCTATTCTCCCTTAAGTGGAATGGAGGTAGCACACTTTTGTCTGAGTGTTAAATTTACTTGAAAATATCATGCCTATACAGCCATAGCATTGTAATGAACATATTAACTGAACCAGGAATTTAGTTAAGTATGTATTGCTAAGAACGGGAATTTCCTCTCTTTGTTCCGTATGAGGTATCAGTTTAGTGTTTCAGGGGAGGGGGGAAATGAGAAGGCACCAAGCTTTCTCCACAAGCACATGGATACAGCAAGAAAATTGAATCTATGGTATGAAAAAGGCAAGGTAGTGACTGTGCCAAACACTGGAAGGAAAGGTCCTGTCAGGGCGACCACAGAAAATGGATGAAGGAAAAGCACAGAGAGAGCAGACACCTGTGGACACCTGAACGCTCTCAGACGCTGCATCTGGAGAGAGAGCCTGTGTCCGGAGCATCAAAGTCCTGGGAGCCTGGACCTTTGTCCCCTGCCCAGCTCTGTAGAGTGGGTGGAGCCCACAGAACAGAATTTCTCCCAGGTATCGGACTGTGCTGGGCAGGCAGTATAGCACCACATCAGATGTTAGCACAGCTGCATAGATGCGGGAAGACCAGTGCCAAACAGCAGCCTGTGTAAATGCACACGGCAAACTGAGCAACTGTGGATGTGAGATTGAGATCCTATGGGAGCGAGTTGGTGTCAGCGAGTCCAACTGTGAAGGCTCCTAGAGTTGTCTGTAGCTGATGGGAGATCAGGGCAGAGAAAAGGACTGGCATGTGTCCAGCTTAACCTGTAAATTAAGCTGAGACAATAGGAGATACGATCATAAAGCCTCATGAAGCAATTTTAAGTGCAGAACCCAATCCTCTTGATGTGACCTCCTCTGGCTGAGTATCAAGCAAGATTCCACAACATTGAGACGCTCCTCAATTCCCGCCTCTTCAACACCAGCCCCTCGCACACTCCCGAAGACACTGCTGATGGGGAACGGGGAGCCTGTCATTGGAGGTGTCGTGAGTGGGGTGTCCCTCTGATGCCTGAGGCTTTGCCCAGCCTGATTGGAGGAACGTGGCTGTTGAGATACAGACTTTGAGCCACCCTTTCTTACACTTGCCCAGCCACAGACCATCTCCTCTATCTCAGCTTTGCACATCACCCGCACAGAGATAAGAGGAGACCCCTCTCAGAAGACCTGATAAAGGGACATAGTTCTCTGAGGGACAAAAGAAGGAAGGGACATACTTTCTCACTTGTAGATGATGGGGAGTGCTCTGCGGGGGGAGCGGGAGAAAGGGAATTTCCAATAGAAATAGCACCTGAGCCAAAGGGAGGAGTCGGGAGGTTAAAAGGATTCATTCCCATGGAAATAAGGAGACTTAAGATACATACAAGGCCTCTGATCATAAAGATAGCGCTGCAGATGTAGTAATTCTCCTCTGTACAGATAAGGGTGTCAGCCCACTCCGCATCCTGTATGTCAAATGCAGCTCAGCCACTGTGTGCAGGAGGGAGGCTCCAAACATGAGCTGGGTTCTCTCACCTCCTGGAAACAACCAGAAGGCCTCGGGATGGAACCCTGCACTTTCTTCAGATGAGGTTCTCACATCAAGAAAAGCCCTAAGGGCTCCCCTAGAGTCTAGTGATCAGATAGATATCAGAATCAGGACCTAGGTCAGTGACCACACCCAAGCCAGGAACCACACACTGTTCCTGTGCGAGGAAACCTGGGTTTCCTGTCACAGAGAGAACCCTGAGATGCACCCCAGCTCCACACCAGGGGACGTTCATAAAGAGCGTTATTGATTCACAATTCACACACCATATAATCTCCACTGACAGTGCATGTTTCAGTGACTTTCCTGTATTCCCCGATGTGTGCAAACTTCACATCAACTTTAAAACATGTTCAGGGGCTCACGATGACATCCCATGCCCACGGGCCATCGCTCCCCTCTTCACCTGCCTCCCCCACCCTGCCCCAAACAACCACTAATGCACCTTCTGTCTCCATAGATTTCCGGACGGAAATCACACGGTGTGATCTTTGTGATTGGCTGTTCACTTAGCAGGGTGACCCAGGCTCCTGTCGTGCCCTTAGAATCCCCCAGCCCAGCATCTGTTCACTCGGCCCAAGGACATTGTGGTTCTGAAGACCCCATACCTGTTTCCCTTTACATCTTGTGAAAACCGAGAGAAACAGGAAAGCTTAGGAGGAAGACAGGCCTGGACTTGCATTTTGAGTTTTGTGCTCACTCTCTGCAGGACACCCGCCCCCCCCTGTCTCTGGGTCCTCACTTACCACTGTGGACAGTTCCCATCACACAGGACTGTTTGAAAGGATCTGAGAGGTGTTTCCCGCAGTGTGGAATGTGGAGCACAGGCGCTCTGTGGGATGATGTCAGCTGAGCCAGTGACAGTATTCTATATCCCTGGTCACGGCATCACACACTTGGCTCCCTTTCAGATCACACTAAGCCAGTGGTTCTCAACCTTCTGGACCTTTAATTACAGTTCCTCATGTTGTGACCCAACCATAAAATTATTTTCGTTGCTACTTCATAACTGTAATGTTGCTACTGTTGTGAATCATAATGTAAATATCTGATATGCAGGATGGTCTTAGGCGACCCCTGTGAAAGGGTCATTCGACTGCCAAAGGGGGCGAAACCCACACGTTGAGAACCACTGCACTAAGCCATTTTTTTGTTGTTAATCCTCACGTGAGGATATTTTTTCCATTGCTTTTCAGAGACAGTGGGAGGGAGGGAGAGAGTGAGACAGACAGACATCTATGTCTGGTTGCCTCCCACATGCACCCGAACTGGAGGGCGGGAAGCTAACCCACAACCCAGGTACCTGCCTTTGACAGAGAACCGAACTGCAGCTCTTTGGTGCTCAGCCGATGCTCTAACCACTGACCAAACACCCACCAGGGCTAAGCCTCTTTGTTCCAATCAAGGAGAAAAGTTTAGTGTATGGTATCACACCTCTGTCACTGACTGAAAAAGAGAGTGTTCCTCCATGGGCTCAAACTTGACAATGAACAGCAAAGACTAGAATTCTTAACATTTTCCACCTCTCCATTGTATTATTTTTTATAGTTACCTTTTTTGGGTGGGGGGGTAAGTGACTACATTATTAGTTACAGTCTTGCTACCTTATTTCAAATAAATACATTCATTTGATTTGAAGAAAAAGAGTTGATACAGGGCCAATAAATTATTAATTATACAAAGATGGTGCAGGCATAGAGCACCATCATGACTGTGGAATACACATATTCCCATCCTGAGAAACACTTGATACGTAAGTGGCCATAAAGCCTGCAGCATGGGTCCTGACCTGTGTGAAGCAATCAATGAATAGAAGGCAGTGTTATCTCTTGTTGTATTTGTCACATCTCTCAGTCAATCCACCCTTATCTCAAATCCCAATATATCAATCCTAAGAAACTTACCAAATAAGAGGAGAGAAAGGAATTCAGCCACCATAGTGAGCCTGCCGCTGGATTCAAGGACTGTTTCAGTTTTACAACCACAGGAGGAAGGACAGCTTGATGTGGTTGGTGACACCTTTGTTCCAGCCCATTTCTTCCTTCCCCTCATGTGACCCTACAAGTTTGATGTCACAACCACATTCATTACTTTTTATTGTTAATCCTCACTGAAGAATATTTTTGCCTTGGTTTTTACAGAGAGTGGAAGGAAAGGGGAAGGAAAGAGAGAAGAGAGAGAAACATCAGTGTGAGAGAGACACATTGATTGGTTGCCTCCTGCACAGGCTCTGACCAAGGCCATGGATCAAACCTGCAAGCCAGGTACCTGCCCTTGACCGGGAATCAAACCTGTGACCCTTCGGTGTATAGACTGATGCCTTAACTACTGAAATGAAATCACATTCTTTTTTTAAAAAATATTTTTTTATTGATTTCAGACAGGAAGGGAAAGGGGGAGAGAGAGAGAAACATCAATAATAAGGAAGAATCATTGATTGGGTGCCCCTGCACGCCCTCTACTGAGGAACGAGCCCACATCTTGGGCATGTGTCTTTGACCTGAATCCAACCCAGGACCCTTCAGTCCACAGGCTAATGCTCTATTCACTGAGCCAAAACAGAGAGGGCTGAAACCACATTCTTAAAATGAAACCAGGCATTGTCACATGGAACATTCTGAAAATGACAATATTTTGGAGATAGAGGAGAAATCATTGGTTGCCAGGGTTGAAGAATGGTGTTAGGAAGAGAAGTGGGTGTGATTGTAAAGAGATAGCATGAGGGACATCTTCATGGTGATGGACTAGGTCAGTCTGTGGACTGTGTTGGTGGGCATATGACAGAAAAATGATAGCACTGTGCACACACATTGTACTCATGTCAACTTCTTCCTTTTTTATTATAATGGGTGAGTAATGGAACCATTGGGAGAAACCGAGTGAAGAAATCTGTGCTATTTCCGGAACTTCCTGTGAATCTACAATTATTTCCAAATAGACACATTTAAATTGGATATGTGTGAAGAGGAAAAACACAACCTAAATGAACACACACAGTCACCCACTGGGGAGTGGGAGCATCGCTAAACCTGTTCCAGGTGAGGCCAAAGTGGAGACTGAGCAGGAGGTGCTTGTAGACTGAGCAACCGCTGCCTCTCCGATGGACCCCACCCGTCCTGCCTGTAAATCGACTTCTGTTTATTTTGTGGAACTTGACCAGATAGCAGCCAGAGGGTTTATTCTCAGCACGAGGCATGAGGTTTAGTAATTGAGTGGGAGAAACAGAAAACTTCTCCTGATGCCTGAGGTTACCTAGAGCCCCACAGTGAGAAGTTCAGCAACAGGTACACAGCCCAGGAGTCCTAGTCATCCCCAGCACCCTGAGAAGTGCAGTGGGCAGAACCCCCCCCCCACACACACACACACCTCATCATACACACAGTGCAGCAGCCAGGAGAAGAGGGACTCAGCTGTAATGAGGGTGAGAGAGGAGCTGACTCCTCCATGATCTGATGGGCCCACCACAGTGAAGGGAGCAGGGGAAGCAAATAACTTCTGTCTCAGAGAATCACTTTTATTATCATCAGAATGTGATTCTCATAGCCTATCTCCAGAGTCATGAGAGGAGATAATAGTTCTAAAATAAGAGGGAGCATTTATGAAAAAGAACAAGATATCAAACAAGAAACAACAGATCTTGAAAATACACTCAATGATTTTTTACACCAGCACCGGGAATACTGGGGACAACTCAAGAGAAAATTGACACTATAATATAGACTGGAATTCTCCCAAATTAGGTAAAATTATGAGAATATATGAAATAAAATTTAAAAGACATGATAAATACAGTAGTTTCAACATTTGACCAAACTGCTGGTCAGAGCAGAAGATAGAGTGGAAGGGAAACATTAATAAATACTATATAGGAACCCATCTTTCCCCCAGTTTTCAAGGAAGAACAGTTCCTACACATGAAACTACTTGCTACCCGGTCAGAAGCTGAAGTTTTAAGTATTTGTCAAGTCCTCCAAAGTGTGTTAGGTGAGTCCGCTCAGTCCTGCCATTGGCCCCGGTGAAGCGCACAGGAAGAAGGAAGTCA
>NW_005872508.1:0-30093 GCF_000147115.1 Myotis lucifugus
TCCCAGTTTCTGGAATGTCTGTGATTTGTTGTTGTGTGCTGGGACTCGTGGCTTCAGTTTTATATGGAGTCTGGTGACACTGTTTCTTCTCCCTGCCTCTAACAGTAGCGATGGCTTCCCCTTTGTTGCTATTCTCCAGGTACCTCAATATTTCTCATTTGTTCACTTAACCTTACTTGCAAATAGACGAGTCTTTGAAAAGTCTCCTAAAAAATCTCAACTGAGTACATCATATGTTTCCTGCTGAGACCCTGAGTAATATAATCTATGTGAAGAAAACTTACTAAATGATAGCTATTATTGTTATTGAGGAGACCACTTTCTATTGAGGGATCGTCAAGTAATTCAGGCAAAAATGATTATGGTGCTTGGGGACAAAAATGTTTCAAAACAGATATGCCCAGAGCGCTGTGGAATGAGAAAGAAAACTCTCTCCATTTCTTTAATGCCCCACCCCCTTAGTCAGTCTAAGGAAGACCCAAGTCCTTCCCTCAGGATATTGCCATAGGAAGCCACTTAGAGCCCATTCTCACCACCATGATCTTCTCCCACACACCCCTCTCACTCACCTTGGAGGGCTATAAAGTGAGGGAGGTACACAGCTTCCACAGCTCCTGGTTCAGCCTTGATGTCAAAAAGAGGCCCTGCAACCATCCAGCTGTGCCGTGGGACAATCTGGTCCAGGAACTGGTCCCAAGCACAGAATTCAATCTCAATGGTCACTGGCCCTCTCACCACAAAGTGGAGACCCACGTTGGGCCAGTGGTAGGAACCAGCCACAGGGAAGTGAACTCTGGGGATAGCAGAGAGAGATAGACATTGAATTAATTACTCCACACAAGCTCACGGACTACCTACTGGATGCCTGACCCCATGTAGTGCACTGTGTATCTAGTAGAGTGGCTGCAAGCTCAGATGTCACAGCCAGAGGGATTTGGGTTTCTTTTTTTAAAAAAAATTTATTTTATTGTTTAAAGTATTACAGATAGTAGTACATATGTCTTTCTTTTTTTTCCTCATTGGCCTTCCCCTGGCCTCCCTTACCCCCTGGCATATGCCCTCAATCCCCCCACTCCCAGTGTGTTGTGCCCCTCTCTTCCTACTGTGGATCCCTGAGCAAGTCATTGAACCTCCATAATTGTAGTTTTCTTATTTTTAAGTAAAATGATAACAACACCATCTCTTAGAGTTGTGAGTAACAAGTGACCTAATGTATGCTGATGGCTTAATACTTGCGTGGGTGTGGTTAGCTGTTTCTATAATGGTGATAATGATGAGAATAATATTGATAGTAATGATAATAATAATAATAATAATAATAAAACAGGCAAGTGTTATTGTTTTTAAAGGGCCTAATTTTCAATAATTAATAACAATCTACATGGTGATATTAATGATAACCACTTGAACTTAAAATAAAACTTACAGAGACTTTCCCCAGGTTCCCTGTTGGTATAGAGCTGGTTTCTAGGATGTCATGTTCTGTGTGTAAGTTGAGTAATATTATCGCCGAGCTGAGATCATGTCTGTGACAATGAATGGGAATGTGCTATGTAAGAGATCAGAACTAAAATTATAGATATTTATTACTTAAGACTGGGAACCCTTGGAAAGAATGGCTCCATATTCATCTCATGGTTCCTTGTTACTGGTATGGTACTTTGCACATAGCGGATGTTAATAAAGCAGGAATGTGTAGATGAAAAGACATTTAAATGAGATTTATCATAAATAACAAACCAAATAAAATGAGTGGACTTGGATCCTGATTAGAATAAACTTACTGCAAGGATATATTTTGGATAATTGAGCATATTGAATACAGATGGGATATTAGATGATATGAAAATGACTTATTGTGAATGTTGTTAGATATGACAATGGCATTGTGGTTATGATAATGGCATTGTCGTCATTTTGTATTCTTCAAAATTCATCACAAAACATATACGAATAAAATCACCTGACATCTTGTATTTAAAATAGTATAACAACAAAAGAAGGGGAAAGTGAATAGTTGAAACAAATTTGGGAAAATGGTTGTTAAAGCTGGGTAATGCATAAGTGGTAGTCCCTTGAACATTTTTCTTTGTTGTTTGCAACTTTTCATAATAAAACTTCTGTTTCCATAACAAAAGTACTAATATAGCCCTGTCTCTGTCTGGTGGCTCAATAATAAGAACGGACCCAATGGATCATGAGTGGGGTGCTGAGTGTCTGCTGGGAACCAGTGTGGGGATGGCAGGGTGGGGAGGAGAACAGCCTGGCACACCAGATTCCTGTCACTCACCGGTACAGACTCCTGTGTTTGTCAACCATCTGTGTAGCCACAGCCCCTGTGGGGCCCCAGAAGTCATCATCCATCCCTAGAGGCTCCAAAAGTTGGTGCCCTAGAGGTTCACCAGATGACACACAGTAGGGTTTCTTTAATACTTGATGGGAGCTCTCCTCTGGAACAGAAAGGGTAGTGGTCAGCTTTAGGGTCTCCTGTCTGGCTTCTCCTACCCCTTAAGCTAGAACATGGAGGGGTCCTTCTCAAGGCTGGTCTGCCTGGACTTTGGAAGGTGTGTTTTAGTAGCCTCTGTCCATGCTTCTGGGCCTGCTTACCTGCTATCTGAGGAGGCCCAACCCCTGTAGTCCCCTGATGCCACCCCTGCCCACTGGTACAGAAGGCATTTCTATTCCTGCATCCACAAGAAAGGTAGCTTATGAGAAGAACATGGCTCTAAAGTTGGATGGGCAGTGATGGAAAGGGATTCCCAGGCCTCAGCAGCCCAGCGTGGATCAAAGTGTGAGACATGCCAGACAGGAGCTGGAGAGGAGCAGCCTCAGCCTCTGAGCCTGGGAGGGAAGAAACCAGAGATCTTGCCAGAGGCAGGAGCACGGAGGGGATAGCCTTCCATATCTTCCTCACCCCTGTCTCATTTAACTGTGCTCCCAGCCTGGCCCCTTCAAAGTACCTGATTCTGATGTCTGCCATTGGGGTGGAGATGGGCCATCACTCGTCTGTCCTCCACCTGGGACCATCTTAGTGATCGTTGCACTTGGCTCCCTAGACACAGAGTTGGTCATTCTCCCTGAGATCTTGGAGGAAGTTGGGGCTGTCTACATGACATCCCCACTTAATTTCAACCCATCTGAATTTTAACTCATGGCCTTCATCTGATGTTAACTCATAGACGCTGTCTTCATGATGGCCCCCATCCAGCCCTCCATCCATGCAGGACCTGGGATGTAGTCCTGACTCCTTCTGGCTCTCTCTGAGAGTTGATTGGCCACCTTGTCACTAGAAAGAGTATAGCTCTCCTTCTAGTCTCTTCTCTCCACCTCCACAATCTCCACCTCCAGCCAAAGCCCTGGCATCTGTGGCTGGAACAACTGTATCCTCCCCTTGAAGGTGCCTCTTCTTCCTTGTCCCTGTCCAGGCCATTTCTACACAGCAGCTGGTCTTCAATTTGAACCTGACTCATCACTTAGCTACTGAAGCCCTGAAATCTTCCTTTATTGCTTTTGAGTTAGAAGCGGAAGTTATTAACATGGCCCAAAGGCCTCTTTGTCCTCCCAACTTCCTGCCACCCCTCAGCTCCAATCCCACCTCTGCCACTCCCTCCTCACTCACTTCTAATCCAGTGCTGCTCAGAGGCCTTGTCAAAACACAGATTCTGATTCAGCAGGTTTGTAGTGAGGCTTGAGATTTGCATTTTTAATGAGCTCTCAGGTGATGCTAATGCTGACACTGCTGGTCCATGGTCCACACTTGAATAGCAGTGTTCCTGGTACCTGTCCTCCTTCCATTCCTCAAAGGAGCTGAGATCAGAACCTCTATCTCTGCCAGGAATCTACCCACTCTTGGCCCAGCTAACCTTCCCACCTTTCATAACTCAGCTCAGGTCCTTGGACAGACTCAAATAGGCCATCATGGCATTCAGACTGATCCCAGGCACAATGATTCATGCGGTGGGTCACCTGGGCCTGTGTCCCTCTTGCCTTAATTCTTAGGAGTTGGGCCCGTGTCCATGGTCCTGTGCCTAACACACTGTGGGTCTGAGGGGAGTGCTTGTTCCCTGAGGAATGGCTCCTCCTAAGCCTAGGAGCCATTCCCTGCCATGTCAAGTGAGGCAGAGCAGTCAGAACCAGGGCATAAGTGCACTTTGCAGTCACAAGTCGAAATATACCAAATGCCCCAGAGGAAGATGCATTCTCCTCTTCCCAAGGCTTCCCCTCATCTGGGCTGTGTACATGGGTGTTTATATGTGTGAAGGTGGTTTTCCCCCCACTAAGCTCTCTCTCCTTGTCTTTGTCTCCTCCTCATGTCATTGCTTTCTCTTTCTAAATATCACCCATTCACTTTTTTTCACTTATTCATCTCTTTATCATCTAGTCACTAGTGGAAGCCTTTAAACAGAGGAACGACATCATTTTGTTTGCACTAAACAAAAAACAAACAAACAAACATATCCCTCTGGCTGCTATGTTTCTTGGCTTCTTCCTGTTCTGTTTGTCTCTGCTTCCAGCCTCACCCCACCCCACCCCACTTCTGGCCTATGTCTCTGGACCAGCCTTTAGGAGTCAGCCCGGTGCCTGGGTCAGCTTGAGCAAAGTCTGTGTCTCCCCCTTTACCGATTTCTGATGCTTGCTGAAAGCTCAAATTTCTTAGGTTTTCCAGTGTCCTGCATCTCTGTCATCTCCTCACTCTTCAGAGGCGAGGGAAGCCTGCAAACACAAAGAAAGTTTGGTTACTTGGGACCCCCACACGATCTCAATGTCCTATAGAAACTACTATAGGTTGCGTTCCCTGAAATCAGGTTCTGAGATGGAGAATAGAGTTAGGAAGTTTATTCAGAAATGTTCTTGGGTCAACACCAGGGCAAAGAAAGGCAGGAAGCAGGAATGGGCAGAGACACAAGTTGGGCTATGACACAATCGCAAGGGACACAGCTGACTCTGTGGGACTTCTGATGTGGGGATGACCCTCCAGGCTGTTCCATACTGGGAGGAGGTGCTTTATACCACTACACCAGTCAGTCACTGGATGCAGTCCACCCCAGGGAGGGGAGGTGACCTTGTGTGAGTTGGCAGAGGCCATCCCTGTAGCCAGCAGCACTCCCAGGAACTGGGGTTACATCTTCTTTCCTGAAAGGAACCTGGGCAGCACTTCCCAGAATCCACCAGAGAACAGCCAGGCCCCATGGCCTCAAACTGACCATATAGGAGTAGGTCCTGGGATTTCCTTCTTAGAGGCTAGGAGGTCTCCTGGAAAGAAAGAGCCACTCTCACAGGCCCCGTGTTTTGGGGTTCCTGTTGGATTTGTTCCAGGGATAGGAGCCACCCATGGGGAAGTGAACTCTGGGGATTACAGAGAGAAGTAGACATTGAACTAATCACTCTACACAAGCTCACTGAGTATGTACTAAATATCCCACCCGAGCCGTGCCCTGCATAGCTAGTACAGTGGCTGCAAGCTCAAACATGTCACAGAGGGATTTGCGATTGTGTCGTAGCCCCTCTGCTCTCTACTGTGGATCCCTGAGCAAGTCACTGGAACTGCCTAGTCTCAGTTTTCTTATTTGTAAGTAAATGTAATAATAGAACCATCTCATTGAGTTGTGAGTAATAAGTCACCTAAGTATATGCTGACGGCTTAATATATGACCGCAGGTGGTTAACTTTTTCTAGAATGATGATGATGATGATGAAAATAATAATAGTATTAAGAACAATAAAATAGGAATGTCATTATTTTTAAAGGTCCTACTTTCCAACAATTTAATGCAATCTATATAGTGATATTAATGATAACCACTTGAGCTTAAAATCACACTTACAGAGATATTACAGAGACTTTCCCCAGGTTCCTGGTTGGTATAGAGCAGGTTCCTGGGATGTCAGCTTTTGTGTGTGTAAGTTGGGAGCAATATTATCACCCAGCTGAGATCATGTCTGTGACAGAGAATGCTAATGTGTTTGTAAGAGATCAGGACTAAGATTATAGACATTGGTTACTTATGAGTGGAACCCTGGGGAGGCACGACTCATGGCTGGTTGTTACTGGTATGGTACTGTGCACACAGTGGATGTTAACAAGACAGGAACATATAGGTGGAAAGAGATTTAAATGAGATTTATGAGACATAACAACCCAAATACAACGAGTGGACTTTGTTTGGATCCTGATTAGAACAAACCTACTACAAGGACACATTTTGGACAGTTGAGCATATTGAATGCAAAATGGGTATTAGATGATATGAAAATGACTATTGTAAACATTCTTAGATATTATAGTGGCATTGTGGTTATGGCAGAAAAGGTCTTTATTTCTATTCTTCAAAATGCATCACAAAATATATACGGAGAAGATCACCTGATATCATGTATTTAAAATACTATAATAATGCCCTAGCTGTATTGGCTTGGTGGATAGAGCGCCGGCCCATGGACTGAAGGGTCCTGGGTTTGATTCCAGTTAAGGGCACCTGCCTGGCTATGGGCTTGATTCCCAGTAGGGGTCGTGCAAGAGGCAGTCGATCAGTGACTCTCTCTTCTCATTGATGATTCTTTCTATCTCTCTCTCCCTCTCCCTTTCTCTCTGAAATCAATAAAAAACCAAACCAAAACAAAAGAAAAACTTTATTGAGGTATACACGACATACAATAAACTGAAAGTATTTAAAAAATAAAACAAAATCCTATATAATAAAAGCCTAATATGCAAATCGAAACGACTGGCGGAATGACTGGTTGCTATGATGTGCACTCACCACCAGGGGACAGATATTCAATGCAGGATTTGACCCCAGCCCACAGGCCTTAGGCTGCCCAAGGCAGGTGCCAGGGGGGATCCCCCCTATCGCCCTGCCAGTCACCCCCCAGATTGGCCCTGATTGCCGGCCAGGCCTATGGACCCTACCCGTGAACAAATGTCGTGCACCGGGCCTCTAGTACTATAATAACAAAAGCAGGGGAAAATGAATAGTTGAAACAGATTTGGGAAAATGGTTGTTGAAGCTGAGTAATGAGTAAGTGGAAGTCCCTTGGACTCTTTTTCTTTGTTGTTTGCAACTTTTCATAATAAAACTTCAGTTTCAATAATAAAAGCTCTAATCCAGCCCTGGTCTTTCTGCCTTGTGGCTCAGCAATGGAAAGGGGGGGCCACATGGCTATGACTGGGGTGCTGAGTGTCTGTGGGGATCCAGTTTGGGGATGGCGGGTTTGGGGGCCAGCCTGGCACAGTAGAGTCCCCTCAGTCACCAGTCCAGATTGGCCCTGTGTTTGTCAACCATCTCTGTAGCCTCAGGCCATATGGTGCCCCAGAATTCATTAGGAGTCATTAGAGTTTCCACTGGTTGTTTCCTCTGAAGTCCAGGATGAGGCCAATTCGAGGATACCACCTCTTTTCTGTGAGAGGAACAGATATGGCAGTGGTCAGCTTTAGGGTCTCCTGTCTGGCTTCTCCTACCCCTTAAGCTAGAACATGGAGGGGTCCTTCTCAAGGCTGGTCTGCCTGGACTTCAGAAGGTGTGTGTTAGTAGCCTCTGTCCATGCTCCTGGGGCTGCCTACCTGCTATCTGAGGAGGCCCAACCCTGTAGTCCCCCGAAGCCACCCCTGCCCACTGGTCAGAAGGCATTTCTATTCCCTCATCCACCAGGAAGGTAGCTTATGAGAAGAACATGGCTCTAAAGGTGGATGGGCAGTGACGGAAAGGGATTCCCAGGCCTCAGAAGCCCAGCGTGGATCAGAGTCTGAGACATGCCAGACATGAGCTGGAGAGGAGCAGCCTCAGCCCCTGAACCTGGGAGGGAGGAAACCAGAGTTCTTGCGAGGTTTTAGGTGTGGAAGATCTTGCATGGAGCGAGGCTTCTCTAGTTGTGAATTTTGCCACGGCTCACCCCAGAGGCAGGAGCATGGAGGGGATGGCCTTCCATATCCACCTCACCCCTGTCCCAGTTAACAATGCTCCCAGCCTGGCCCCTTCAAAGTGCCTCATTCTTATCTCTGCCATTGGGGTGGAGATGTGCCATCCCTCGTCTGTCCTCCACCTGGGACCATCTTAGTGATCGTTGCACTTGGCTTCCTAGACACAGAGTTGGTCATTCTCCCTGAGATCTTGGAGGAAGTTGGGGCTGTCTATGTGACATCCCCACTTAATTTCAACCCATCTGAATTTTAACTCGTGGCCTTCATCTGATGTTCTCTCATAGACCCTGTCTTCGTGATGGTCCCCATCCACCCTCCATCCATGCAGGAACTGGGATGTAGTCCTGGCTCCTTCTGGCTCCCTGTGAGAGTTGATTGGCCACCTTGTCACTAGCTCTAGTATAGCTCTCCTTTCTAGTCCCTTCTCTCCACCTCCACAGCATCCACCTACAGCCAAGGTCCTGGCATCTGTGGCTTGAACCACTGCATCCTCCCCTTAAAGGTGCTCTCTTCTTCTCTTGTCCCTCTCCAGGCCATTTCTACACAGCAGCTGGTCTTCAATTTGAACCTGACTCATCACTTAGCTACTGAAGCCCTGAAATCTTCCTTTATTGCTTTTGAGGTAGAAGCGGAAGTTATTAACATGGCCCAAAGGCCTCTTTGTCCTCCCAACTTCCTGCCACCCCTCAGCTCCAATCCCACCTCCGCCACTCCCCCTGCTCACTCACTTCTGATCCAATGCTGCTCAGAGGCCTTGTAAAAACACAGATTCTGATTCAGCAGGTCTGGAGTGAGGCTTGAGATTTGCATTTTTAATGAGCTCTCAGGTGATGCTGACGCTGACACTGCTGGTCCATGGTCCATGGTGCACACTTTGAGTAGCAGTGTTTCTGGTACCTGGCCTCCTTCCATTCCTCAAAGGAGCTGAGATCAGAGCCTCTATCTCTGCCAGGAATCTACCCACTCGAGGCCCAGCTAAGCCCTCCCACTTGTCATAACTCAGCTGAGGTCCTTGGATGAACTCAAATAGGCCATCAGGTTATTCAGGCTGATCCCAATCACATTGATTCATACCATGGGTTACCTGGGCCTCTGTCCCTGTTGAGTTAATTCCTAGGTGTTGGGCTCACGTTCATGGCCTTTTCCCTAACACACTGGGTCTGAGGGGAATGCTTGTTCCCTGAGGAATGGCTCATCCTAAGACCTCTTAGTGTCTTCTGCCAGACTAGGTGAGGCAGAGGAATGGGAACCAGGGCATAGATTTACTTTGCAGTCACAGGCCAAAATATACCAAAAGAAGGCCATGGGGCTGCAGTAAATTCCTATTAGGAAATCGTATTCTCCTCTTCCCAGGATTCCCCTCAGTTGGGCTGTGTACATTGGTGTTTATATGTGTAGAGATTGAATGAGGGTGGTCTGTCCTCTCCAAAGCTCTCTATGCTTGTCCTTATCTCCCCCTCAACATCCTTGCTTTTCATGTTCCAAATCTCACCCACTCACTCATACACTTTTCTTCATTTTTTTCGCCTCCGTATTATCTCATGGAAGGGTTTAAACAGAGAAGGGGCATAATCTTGTTTGAACTAAACAAACAAACAAAGAAACAACCTCACTCTGGCTGCTGCTGTTTCTTGGCTTCTTCCTGGTTCTGTCTGTCTCTGCTCCCAACCTCACCCAACCTTACTTCCGGCCCATGTTCCTGGAACAGCCTCTAGGAGTCAGCCCTGGGACTGGGTCAGCTTGAAGGAGTTCTGTGTCTCCCCCTTACCCATAATAGATGATCAGCTGAGACTTCCTCTGCTGCAGGTGACTCAGCATCTCTCTCACCTCCTCACTCAGCCCAATCTGGTCCAGCCTGAAAGCACAAAAGAAGCCTGGTAATCCTGGGACACCCATACGATCTCAAGGGCCTGAGGGCCCAGAATCATGGAACCTTCCATGTCTTGCAGGAACCTGTTGTAGATTGGATTCCCTGAAAACATGCTCTATGATGGAAAGTAGAGTTAGGAATTTTATTAGGGAGTGTTCTTGGGTCAATACCAGGGCAAAGGGAGGTAACAGGACTGGGTAGAGGGACAAGTTGGGGTGTGATGGAGTCCCCAGGGACACAGCTGACTATGTGGGAAGTTTGTTGTGGGGATGACACTCCAGAGCTGTCCATACTGGCAGGAGGGTCTTTATACCACTACCCCAGTCACTGGATGCAGGCCACCCCAGGGAGGGGAGGTGACCCTGTGTGAGATGGCCCTAGTTGGCAGAGGCCATCCTTTTAGCTGGCAGCACTCTCAGGGGTAGGGGTGGGGTCTTCTTTCCTGAAAGCAAACTGGGCAGCACTTCCCAGCATCCACCAAAGAACAGCCAGTTCCCATGGCCTCAAACTCACCACACAGAAGTGGGTCCTGTGATTTGTTTCCCAGAGGCTAGGAGGCTTCCTGGAAAGAAAGAGCCTGTTTCCATTCTCACATGCCCTGTGCTCTGGGGTTTCTGTTGGATTTGGGATGGCTGCTGCCCTCTCTGGGCCTCCATGTCCTCACCTCCAACACAGAGGGATCTGCTCAGCCTATTATGAGCCATGGACAGGCAGGTGTGAAGACCCTGCACCTGTCAGGGTGCACACCTTCCTCATTCCTGCTGTCAGAGCTGTTCTCCCCTGGGGAGGGGATGGGCCATGATGCAGAGGTTGTCCCTCTCATCAAGTCCCAGGGCCCTAGAAGGAAGGATGCAGAAACCTTCGCAGGATGTCCTAGAGTTGCTCTGAGGCAACCAAAAGGCAAGGAATAACGGGTGAGCGGGGCATGGATGCAGACCTACTGCAAAGGCTCAGCTCTGGAGAGGTGGTGACATAGGAGATGGTGACAGCCACAAATGCTCAGAGGGGAGGAGGCTGGGTGGTGGTAGCCCTAGAGCAGTGATGGCGAACCTTTTGAGCTCGGAGTGTCAGCATTTTGAAAAACCCTAACTTAACTGTGGTGCCGTGTCACATATAGAAATTTTTTGATATTTGCAACCATAGTAAAACAAAGACTTATATTTTTGATATTTATTTTATATATTTAAATGCCATTTAACAAAGAAAAATCAACCAAAAAAATGAGTTCATAGGTTCGCCATCACTGCCCTAGAGAATGGGGTTTTCTTGGTTGTGAAGGGACAGAGTGGGCTCTGGGAGGACCCACATGTAGTGCTCACCTCCTGCTGCTTTAGGTTTGAGAAAGGAGGAAAGGCTGAGAGTCAGCTGGAGCCTCAGCCAAGACTGAGGGGTCAGGACACACAGGTTTGGAGCCCTGTCAGCTCTGTGAGTGTGAGACAGGCCCCAGCCAGGGCTGCAGGGAAATGTTCAGTCAGAAACTGGCTGTGGACTTGTTTTCAGGCTGGAGGGCGACAGGCAGTGGCCGGGAGACAGGGTAGGAAATGACGTTTGGGGGTCACTGCACCCCAGCCATACAGCTCTCCAGTGCTTTGAGCCTGATTCTGTCCTGGGGTCTCCCCCACGCTATTCTCAGCCTGGACTGCTCCCCCTGACTAGGCCTGGTCAACTCCTTTTTCTGCTTCAGGTCTCGTCCTGATCTCACTTCCCGAGAGAGGCCCTCCCTGCCCCTGAGTCTAATTTCATCTTGCCCCTGTTACACTCTCATAACACAGTGCACTTTCTCTTCACAAACTGCATGGAGCTCAGAGATACACACTGTGTGTTAACATCTGTCTCCTTGTCACTGGAGTGTAAGCTTAAGGGGGCAGGACCCACACCTGTTGCTCAATATTGTCTCCTCAGTGCATGGCACAGTGCTTGGCAAGTGGGAGTCATGAAATGAATGAAAGGATGTATGAGTGAATGAATGAATGAGTCAAGGTAGGAAGGAAGGACAAAAGGAAGGAAGGATGAAAGGCCTGCCTTGGATGGAGAGGTAAACCGGGGTAGGAATCCTCTGAACATGTGGCCTCATCAGTGGTTCTCATTGGAGCCTCTCAACTGTTCCCAGCACTGCTCTAGTTTTACATGCATTTTATTTCATCACATCTATGAGGTGGGTATGATAGTCCTGTTATACAGATGAAGAAACTGAGTCTCAGGTGAAGACCTGCCCGTCTCAAGGCCTAAGTCAGTGTCAGATCTGGTAGGGAAGCCAGGATGCCCATTCATTTTTCTGCCCTTTACTTCCCCTGTCCAATTCAGGGCCCCCACAGCCCTTTCCAAACTCTCCCTCCCCTTCCCTGCCCTCTGCCCAGAAATGACCTGAGGGACTTACCACAAGTTCCTGAGTTCACAGGCAGGCTGCCAGAGTCCTTCACAGAGCAGCCTCATACCGAGGTTGCCCAGGTGGTTCAGCTGCAGGTTCAACTCTGTCAGGCTGGGGTTGGCACCCAGCATGGAGGCCAGGTCCTGGCAGCAGTTGTCTGTGAGAACGCAGCTGACAAGCCTGTGGGAGAGATTGGCATGTCCTGAAGGCCCTCTCCTCAGGGTAACTGGGGTCTGGTTTCGACTTCTAGTGCTGTGGCCATTTTGGGGTGCTTGGTGACATTAAAGGAAGAAAAGCACATGTCTGGCTTATAGTAACCTGGGACATTTTATTTAAGTTGTTAAATATTTTTTGGAGGGTTACAGGGAGGATGGAAGGAGTCTGGAACAGGTTTATAGGGGAAATAGGACGACATGCAATACTTTCAATAATAAAGATTGAAAAATAAATAAATAAAATTAAAATAAAGGTTACAGAGACAGGCAAAAAGCAAAAAAAAAAAAAAACAAAACAAGATTTAATCCTATTCTCACCAGGATATTTTTTCCATTGATATTTAGAGAGAGTGGAGGAGGAGAGCAGAGAGAGAAGAGAGAACCCCGATGTGAAAGATAAAAGAATTGGTTGCCTCCTGCAGGAAGCCCCTGTTGGGACACCAGGAATTGAAGCTGCAACTGAGGTTCTACCCCTTGACTGGGAATCAAACCTGTGACCCTTCAATCTGGGGGTCGATGATCCAAACACTGAGCCAAATCTGCCAGAGCATGGGAGATTTTCATTTTCTCCTACAGCCAAGGAGCCACTGGTCAACATTTCTCACTCCTGTGTGATTCTTACCAATGCTTCCTACACTCCACATCAGCACTGTACGATTAATTAACCCAACCTTCCAGTTGTGTACTGGGCCTAATGGTTAACTACATCAGTCTTGCCAGTTAGCTGATGTGGGATGCTCTGGTGGGGTTCAACTTGAGGGTATGTATCTGCTCCCAACCCCATTCTCCCATCCTGCCTAGTTCTCACTTTCTCTCTGATTTATGGCCTTAGGGCAACTATCTCCCCTCCTGTGGCTGCCCAGCCCTCAAAGTAATGTCAATGGTGAGCAATTACAGCTGCAGCTGAGGAGTGCAGGAAATAAAGCTTTATATCTTAGTACTTTTGATTTCATTTCTTTCCTGATGTTTGAGCAAGGGCAGTGCATTTTCATTTTGTATGGATCCTACAAATTATCAAGCTAGTCCTGAGAGGAGGAACAGGTGTTTTTGGTTAGGGAGGAAAGGCCTGCTTAGAATACACTGAATTGGAGGAGCCCCTGGCACATCCAGGTGGAGGGTGTGGTTTTCAGTCTTGAGCTGAAGATGGAAGCTTGGCAGGTACCTGCTGAAAGGGGTCTGGGATGCGATGGTGGGAAGCCCTGACTGAGGTGGAGGACCCTAAAATTGGGACCTGGTTACACGTCACCTGATTGGACGTCAGATAGGCCTATTGCCAAAGCTCACCTCTGTCAGTTACTAGATGAAGACTGGGGGCAGGTTTCTTAATCTTCAAGTTTACTGGTCTGTAACATGAATTCGACATGCCTTTGCACATGGTGGTTGCCAAGGTCAAAGGTGGTAACATATCCCATGTGCTTAAACAGTTCTTAAAGGATGCTGCTGCCTTGGAACCTGAGCCCCTTGGCTTTCTTCTAAGTCTCCTTCTTGTTTTTACACAATCTTGCATCTCAGTTTTCATGTCGCCCTTCTTTTTTCCTTCTGTCTCAGAAGGGCCAAGGCTTAAGTGGAAGCTTAAGGACCCACATCTGTTGCTCACTATTGTCTCCTCAGTGCCTGGCACAGTGCTTGGCACATGGGAGTCCTGAAATGAATGAAAGGATGAGTGAGTGAGTGAATGAATGAATGAATGAATGAATGAAGGCGGGAAGGAAGGAAGGAAGAACGGATGGAAGGCCTGCCTTGGATGGATAGGTAAACCGGGGCAGGACTCCTTTGAACATGTGGCCTCACCAGTGGTTCTCATTGGAGCCTCACAACTCTGTTCCCAGCGCTGCTCTAGTTTTACATGCATTTTATTTCATCACATCTATGAGGTGGGTATGATAGTCCTGTTATACAGATGAAGAAACCGAGTCTCAGGTGAAGACCTACCCGTCTCATGGCCTAAGTTAGCGGCGGATCCGGTAGGGAAGCCAGGCTGCCCATTTATTTTTCTGCCCCTTTACTTCCCCTGTTCAATTCAGGGCTCCCACAGCCCTTCCCATCGCTCTCCCTCCCCTTCCCTGCCCTCTGCGCAGAAATGACACGAGGGACTTACCTCAGGTGCTTGAGTTGGCAGGCAGGCTGCCTGAGCCCTTCACAGAGCAGCTTCACACCAAGGTCACCCAGGTAGTTCTGCCCCAGGTCCAACTCTGTCAGGCTGGGGCTGGCACCCAGAATGGAGGCCAGGTCCTGGCAGCAGTTGGATGTGAGGCCACAGCTGACCAGCCTGTGGGAGAGATTGGCATGTCCTGAGGGCCCTCTCCTCAGGGTAACTGGGGTCTGGTTTCCATTTCTAGTACTGTGGCCCTTTTGGGGTCCTTGGTGATATTAAAGGACAAACACATGTCTGGCTTATAGTAACCTGGGACATTTTATTTAAATTTTTAAATATTCTTTGGTGGGTTGCAGGGAGGATGGAAGGAGGCTGGAACAGGTTTATGGGGGAAATAGGACGACATATGCAATACTTTCAACAAAAAAGATTGAAAAATAAATAAATAAAAATAAAATAGAGGTTACATAGACCGGCAAAAAAAAGAAATTTTATTTTTAATCCTCAACAAGGATACTTTTTCCATTGATATTTAGACAGAGTGGGAGGGAGGAGAGGCAGGAGAGAGAAGCAGAGAAACACCGATGTGAAAGATAAAAGAATTGGTTGCCTCCTGCAAGAAGCCCCTGTTGGGACACCAGGAATTGAAGCTGCAACTGAGGTTCTCACCCTTGACTGGGAATCAAACCTGTGACCCTTCAATCTGGGGGTCGATGCTCCAACCACTGAGCCAAATCTGCCAGAGCATGGGAGATTTTCATTTTCTCCTACAGCCAAGGAGCCACTGGTCAACATTTCTCACTCCTGTGTGATTCTTACCAATGCTTCCTACACTCCACATCAGCACTGTACGATTAATTAACCCAACCTTCCAGTTGTGTACTGGGCCTAATGGTTAACTACATCAGTCCTGCCAGTTAGCTGATGTGGGATGCTCTGTTAGGGTTCAACTTGAGGGTATGTATCTGCTCCCAACCCCATTCTCCCATCCTGCCTAGTTCTCACTTTCTCTCTGATTTATGGCCTTAGGGCAACTATCTCCCCTCCTGTGGCTGCCCAGCCCTCAAAGTAATGTCAATGATGAGCAATTACAGCTGCAGCTGAGGAGTGCAGGAAATAAAGCTTTATATCTTAGTACTTTTGATTTCATTTCTTTCCTGATGTTTGAGCAAGGGCAGTGCATTTTCATTTTGTATGGATCCTACAATTTATCAAGCCAGTCCTGAGAGGAGGAACAGGTGTATTTGGTTAGGGAGGAAAAGTCTAGCTTAGAATACACTGAATTGGAGGAGCCCCTGGCACATCCAGGTGGAGGTGTGGTTTTCAGTCTTGAGCTGAAGATGGAAGCTAGGCAGGTAACCGCTGAAAGGGGTCTGGGATGCGATGGTGGGAATTCCTGAATGAGGTGGAGGACACTAAAATTGGGACCTGGTTACACTTCACCTGATTGGACGTCAGATAGGCCTATTGCCAAAGATCACCTCTGTCAGTTACTAGATGAAGACTGGGGGCAGGTTTCTTAATCTTCAAGTTTACTGGTCTGTCACATGAATTTGACATGCCTTTGCACATGGTGGTTGCCAAGGTCTAAGGTGGTAACATATCCCATGTGCTTAAACAGTTCTTAAAGGATGCTGTTGCTGTGGAACCTGAGCCCCTTGGCTTTCTTCTAAGTCTCCTTCCTGTTTTTACACAATCTTGCATCTCAGTTTTCATGTCACCTTTCTTTTTTCCTTCTGTCTCAGAAGGGCCAAGGCTTAAGTGGAAGCTGAAGGACCCACATCTGTTGCTCACTATTGTCTCCTCAGTGCCTGGCACAGTGCTTGGCACATGGGAGTCCTGAAATGAA
Source organism: Myotis lucifugus (assembly GCF_000147115.1). Lineage (NCBI taxonomy): Eukaryota > Metazoa > Chordata > Mammalia > Chiroptera > Vespertilionidae > Myotis > Myotis lucifugus. The sequence goes on from NW_005872508.1 coordinate 16,316, forward strand.
TGAAAGGATGAGTGAGTGAATGAATGAATGAATGAATGAGGGGAGGAAGGAAGGAAGGAAGGAAGGAAGGAAGGAAGGAAGGAAGGATGGAAAGAAGGAAGGAAAGAAGGAAGAAAGGATGAAAAGCCTGCCTTGGATGGATAGGTAAACCGGGGCAGGACTCCTTTGAACATGTGGCCTCACCAGTGGTTCTCATTGGAGCCTCTGAACTCTGTTCCCAGCGCTGCTCTAGTTTTACATGTATTTTATTTCATCACATCTATGAGGTGGGTATGATAGTCCTGTTATACAGATGAAGAAACCGAGTCTCAGGTGAAGACCTACCCGTCTCATGGCCTAAGTTAACGGCGGATCCGGTAGGGAAGCCAGGCTTCCCATTCATTTTTCTGCCCCTTTACTTCCCCTGTTCAATTCAGGGCCCCCACAGCCCTTCCCATTGCTCTCCCTCCCCTTCCCTGCCCTCTGCGCAGAAATGACCCAAGGGACTTACCTCAGGTGCTTGAGTTGGCAGGCAGGCTGCCTGAGCCCTTCACAGAGCAGCCTCACACCAAGGTCGCCCAGGTCGTTCTGCCCCAGGTCCAACTCTGTCAGGCTGGGGCTGGCACCCAGAATGGAGGCCAGGTCCTGGCAGCAGTTGTCTGTGAGGCCGCAGCTGACCAGCCTGTGGAGAGATTGGCATGTCCTGAGGGCCCTCTCCTCAGGGTAACTGGGGTCTGGTTTCCATTTCTAGTACTGTGGCCCTTTTGGGGTCCTTGGTGATATTAAAGGACAAACACATGTCTGGCTTATAGTAACCTGGGACATTTTATTTAAATTTTTAAATATTCTTTGGTGGGTTGCAGGGAGGATGGAAGGAGGCTGGAACAGGTTTATGGGGGAAATAGGACGACATATGCAATAATTTCAACAATAAAGATTGAAAAATAAATAAATAAAAATAAAGTAAAGGTTACATGGACCGGCAAAAAAAAGAAATTTTATATTTTTAATCCTCAACAAGGATATTTTTTCCATTGATATTTAGACAGAGTGGAAGGGAGGAGAGGCAGGAGAGAGAAGCAGAGAAACACCGATGTGAAAGATAAAAGAATTGGTTGCCTCCTGCATGAAGCCCCTTTTGGGACCCCAGGAATTGAAGCTGCAACTGAGGTTCTCACCCTTGACTGGGAATCAAACCTGTGACCCTTCAATCTGGGGGTCGATGATCCAAACACTGAGCCAAATCTGCCAGAGCATGGGAGATTTTCATTTTCTCCTGCAGCCAAGGAGCCACTGGTCAACATTTCTCACTCCTGTGTGATTCTTACCAATGCTTCCTAATCTCCACATCAGCACTGCACGATTAATTAACCCAACCTTGCAGTTGTGCACTGGGCCTAATGGTTAACTACATCAGTCCTACCAGTTAGCTGACGTGGGATGCTCTGGTGGGTGTCAACTTGAGGGTATGTATCTGCTCCCAACCCCATTCTCCCATCCTGCCTAGTTCTCACTTTCTCTCTGATTTATGGCCTTAGGGCAACTATCTCCCCTCCTGTGGCTGCCCAGCCCTCAAAGTAATGTCAATGGTGAGCAACTACACCTGCAGCTGTGGAATGGAGGGAATAAAGCTTTAATCTTAATACCTTTGATTTCATTTCTTTCCCAATGTTTGAGCAAAGGCACTGCATTTTCATTTTGTATGGATCCTACAAATTATCAAGCTAGTCCTGAGTTGAGGAACAGGTGTTTTTGGTTTGGGAGGAAAGTCTAGTTTAGAATACACTGAATTTGAGGAGCCCCTGGTACACCTTGGAAGAGGGTGTGGTTTCTCAGTTCTCAGCTAAAGTTGGTAGCTTGGCAGGTACCCGCTGAAAGGGGCTTGGGATGCGATGGTGGGAATTCCTGAATGAGGTGGAGGACACTAAAATTGGGACCTGGTTACACTTCACCTGATTGGACGTCAGATAGGCCTATTGCCAAAGCTCACCTCTGTCAGTTACTAGATGAAGACTGGGGGCAGGTTTCTTAATCTTCAAGTTTACTGGTCTGTAACATGAATTTGACATGCCTTTGCACATGGTGGTTGCCAAGTTCAAAGGTGGTAACATATCCCATGTGCTTAAACAGTTCTTAAAGGATGCTGCTGCCTTGGAACCTGAGCCCCTTGGCTTTCTTCTAAGTCTCCTTCTTGTTTTTACACAATCTTGCATCTCAGTTTTCACGTCGCCCTTCTTTTTTCCTTCTGTCTCAGAAGGGCCAAGGCTTAAGTGGAAGCTAAAGGACCCACATCTGTTGCTCACTATTGTCTCCTCAGTGCCTGGCACAGTACTTGGCACATGGGAGTCCTGAAATGAATGAAAGGATGAGTGAGTGAATGAATGAATGAATGAATGAATGAGGGGAGGAAGGAAGGAAGGAAGGAAGGAAGGAAGGAAGGAAGGAAGGAAGGAAGGACAGAAGGAAGAAAGGATGAAAGGCCTGCCTTGGATGGAGAGGTAAACCGGGGCAGGACTCCTTTGAACATGTGGCCTCACCAGTGGTTCTCATTGGAACCTCTCTACTCTGTTCCCAGCGCTGCTCTAGTTTTACATGCATTTTATTTCATCACATCTATGAGGTGGGTATGATAGTCCTGTTATACAGATGAAGAAACTGAGTCTCAGATGAAGACCTGGCTTACTCATGGCTTAAGTCAGAGGCGGATCCGGTAGGGAAGCCAGGCTGCCCATTCATTTTTCTGCCCCTTTACTTCCCCTGTTCAATTCAGGGCCCTCACAGCCCTTCCCATCGCTCTCCCTCCCCTTCCCTGCCCTCTGCACAGAAATGACCCGAGGGACTTACCTCAGATGCTTGAGTTGGCAGGCAGGATGCCTGAGCCATTCACAAAGCAGCTTCACACAAAGGTCACCCAGGTAGTTCTGCCCCAGGTCCAACTCTGTCAGGCTGGGACTGGCACCCAGCATGGAGGCCAGGTCCTGGCAGCAGTTGGATGTGAGGCCACAGCTGACCAGCCTGTGGAGAGATTGGCATGTCCTGAGGGCCCTCTCCTCAGGGTAACTGGGGTCTGGTTTCCATTTCTAGTACTGTGGCCCTTTTGGGGTCCTTGGTGATATTAAAGGACAAACACATGTCTGGCTTATAGTAACCTGGGACATTTTATTTAAATTTTTAAATATTCTTTGGTGGGTTGCAGGGAGGATGGAAGGAGGCTGGAACAGGTTTATGGGGGAAATAGGACGACATATGCAATACTTTCACCAATAAAGATTGAAAAATAAATAAATTTAAATAAAATAAAGGTTACAGAGACCGGCAAAAAAAAAAGAAATTTTATTTTTAATCCTCACCAAGGATATTTTTTCCATTGATATTTAGGCAGAGTGGGAGGGAGGAGAGGCAGGAGAGAGAAGGAGAGAAACACCGATGTGAAAGATAAAAGAATTGGTTGCCTCCTGCAAGAAGCCCCTGTTGGGACACCAGGAATTGAAGCTGCAACTGAGGTTCTCACCCTTGACTGGGAATCAAACCTGTGACCCTTCAATCTGGGGGTCGATGCTCCAACCACTGAGCCAAATCTGCCAGAGCATGGGAGATTTTCATTTTCTCCTGCAGCCAAGGAGCCACTGGTCAACATTTCTCACTCCTGTGTGATTCTTACCAATGCTTCCTACACTCCACATCAGCACTGTACGATTAATTAACCCAACCTTCCAGTTGTGTACTGGGCCTAATGGTTAACTACATCAATCCTGCCAGTTAGCTGAAGTGGGATCTCTGGTGGGGTTCAACTTGCGGGTATGTATCTGCTCCCAACCCCATTCTCCCATCCTGCCTAGTTCTCACTTTTTCTCTGATTTATGGCCTTAGGGCAACTATCTCCCCTCCTGTGGCTGCCCAGCCCTCAAAGTAATGTCAATGGTGAGCAATTACAGCTGCAGCTGAGGAGTGCAGGAAATAAAGCTTTATATCTTAGTACTTTTGATTTCATTTCTTTCCTGATGTTTGAGCAAGGGCAGTGCATTTTCATTTTGTATGGATCCTACAAATTATCAAGCTAGTCCTGAGAGGAGGAACAGGTGTTTTTGGTTAGGGAGGAAAGTCTAGCTTAGAATACACTGAATTGGAGGAGCCCATGGCACATCCAGGTGGAGGGTGTGGTTTTCAGTGTGGAGCTGAAGATGGAAGCTTGGCAGGTACCTGTGGAAAGGGGTCTGGGATGCGATGGTGGGAACCCCTGAATGATGTGGAGGACCCTAAATTTGGGACCTGGTTACACTTCACCTGATTGGACGTCAGATAGGCCTATTGCCAAAGATCACCTCTGTCAGTTACTAGATGAAGACTGGGGGCAGGTTTCTTAATCTTCAAGTTTACTGGTCTGTCACATGAATTTGACATGCCTTTGCACATGGTGGTTGCCAAGGTCTAAGGTGGTAACATATCCCATGTGCTTAAACAGTTCTTAAAGGATGCTGTTGCTGTGGAACCTGAGCCCCTTGGCTTTCTTCTAAGTCTCCTTCCTGTTTTTACACAATCTTGCATCTCAGTTTTCATGTCACCTTTCTTTTTTCCTTCTGTCTCAGAAGGGCCAAGGCTTAAGTGGAAGCTTAAGGACCCACATCTGTTGCTCACTATTGTCTCCTCAGTGCCTGGCACAGTGCTTGGCACATGGGAGTCCTGAAATGAATGAAAGGATGAGTGAGTGAACGAATGAATGAATGAATGAATGAATGAGGGGAGGAAGGAAGGAAGGAAGGAAGGAAGGAAGGAAGGAAGGAAGGAAGGAAGGAGGGAAGGAAGGAAGGAAGGAAGGAAGGAAGGAAGGAAGAAAGGATGAAAGGCCTGCCTTGGATGGAGAGGTAAACCAGGGCAGGACTCCTTTGAACATGTGGCCTCACCAGTGGTTCTCATTGGAGCCTCTGAACTCTGTGCCCAGAGCTGCTCTAGTTTTACATGCATTTTATTTCATCACATCTATGAGGTGGGTATGATAGTCCTGTTATACAGATGAAGAAACCGAGTCTAAGATGAAGACCTGCCCGTCTCAAGGCCTAAGTCAGAGGTGGATCCGGTAGGGAAGCCAGGCTGCCCATTCATTTTTCTGCCACTTTACTTCCCCTGTTCAATTCAGGGCCCCCACAGCCCTTCCCATCGCTCTCCCTCCCCTTCCCTGCCCTCTGCTCAGGAATGACCTGAGGGACTTACCTCAGATGCTTGAGATGGCAGGCAGGCTGCCTGAGCCATTCACAAAGCAGCTTCACACCAAGGTCACCCAGGTTGTTCTGCTGCAGGTCCAACTCTGTCAGGCTGGGGCTGGCACCCAGCATGGAGGCCAGGTCCTGGCAGCAGTTGGATGTGAGGCCACAGCTGACCAGCCTGTGGGAGAGATTGGCATGTCCTGAGGGCCCTCTCCTCAGGGTAACTGGGGTCTGGTTTCCATTTCTAGTACTGTGGCCCTTTTGGGGTCCTTGGTGATATTAAAGGACAAACACATGTCTGGCTTATAGTAACCTGGGACATTTTATTTAAATTTTTAAATATTCTTTGGTGGGTTGCAGGGAGGATGGAAGGAGGCTGGAACAGGTTTATGGGGGAAATAGGACGACATATGCAATACTTTCAACAATAAAGATTGAAAAATAAATAAATATAAATAAAATAAAGGTTACAGAGACCGGCAAAAAAAAAAATTTTATTTTTAATCCTCACCAAGGACATTTTTTCCATTGATATTTAGACAGAGTGGAAGGGAGGAGAGGCAGGAGAGAGAAGCAGAGAAACACCGATGTGAAAGATAAAAGAATTGGTTGCCTCCTGCAAGAAGCCCCTGTTGGGACACCAGGAATTGAAGCTGCAACTGAGGTTCTCACCCTTGACTGGGAATCAAACCTGTGACCCTTCAATCTGGGGGTCGATGCTCCAACCACTGAGCCAAATCTGCCAGAGCATGGGAGATTTTCATTTCCTCCTGCAGCCAAGGAGCCACTGGTCAACATTTCTCACTCCCGTGTGATTCTTACCAATGCTTCCTACTCTCCACATCAGCACTGTACGATTAATTAACCCAACCTTCCAGTTGTGTACTAGGCCTAATGGTTAACTACATCAGTCCTGCCAGTTAGCTGACGTGGGATGCTCTGTTAGGGTTCAACTTGAGGGTATGTATCTGCTCCCAACCCCATTCTCCCATCCTGCCTAGTTCTCACTTTCTCTCTGATTTATGGCCTTAGGGCAACTATCTCCCCTCCTGTGGCTGCCCAGCCCTGAAAGTAATGTCAATGGTGAGCAATTACAGCTGCAGCTGAGGAGTGCAGGAAATAAAACTTTATATCTTAGTACTTTTGATTTCATTACTTTCCTGATGTTTGAGCAAGGGCAGTGCATTTTCACTTTGTATGGATCCTACAAATTATCAAGCTAGTCCTGAGAGGAAGAACAGGTGTTTTTGGTTAGGGAGGAAAGGCCTGCTTAGAATACACTGAATTGGAGGAGCCCCTGGCACATCAAGGTGGAGGGTGTGGTTTTCAGTGTGGAGCTGAAGATGGAAGCTTGGCAGGTACCCGCTGAAAGGGGTCTGGGATGGGATGGTGGGAAGCCCTGAATGAGGTGGAGGACACTAAAATTGGGACCTGGTTACACTTCACCTGATTGGACGTCAGATAGGCCTATTGCCAAAGCTCACCTCTGTCAGTTACTAGATGAAGACTGGGGGCAGGTTTCTTAATCTTCAAGTTTACTGGTCTGTATCATGAATTTGACATGCCTTTGCACATGGTGGTTGCCAAGTTCAAAGGTGGTAACATATCCCATGTGCTTAAACAGTTCTTAAAGGATGCTGCTGCTGTGGAACCTGAGCCCCTTGGCTTTCTTCTAAGTCTCCTTCTTGTTTTTACACAATCTTGCATCTCAGTTTTCATGTCGCCCTTCTTTTTTCCTTCTGTCTCAGAAGGGCCAAGGCTTAAGTGGAAGCTGAAGGACCCACATCTGTTGCTCACTATTGTCTCCTCAGTGCCTGGCACAGTGCTTGGAACATGGGAGTCCTGAAATGAATGAAAGGATGAGTGAGTGTGTGAATGAATGAATGAATGAATGAGGGGAGGAAGGAAGGAAGGAAGGAAGGAAGAAAGGAAGGAAGGAAGCTCGGACAGAAGGAAGAAAGGATGAAAGGTCTGCCTTGCATGGAGAGGTAAACCGGGGCAGGACTCCTTTGAACATGTGGCCTCACCAGTGGTTCTCATTGGAACCTCTCAACTCTGTTCCCAGCGCTGCTCTAGTTTTACATGCATTTTATTTCATCACATCTATGAGGTGGGTATGATAGTCCTGTTATACAGATGCGGAAACCGAGTCTCAGGTGAAGACCTACCCATCTCATGGCCTAAGTTAGCGGCGGATCCAGTAGGGAAGCCAGGCTGCCCATTCATTTTTCTGCCCCTTTACTTCCCCTGTTCAATTCAGGGCTCCCACACCCCTTCCCATCACTCTCCCTCCCCTTCCCTACCCTCTGCGCAGAAATGACCCGAGGGACTTACCTCAGGTGCTTGAGTTGGCAGGTAGGCTGCCTGAGCCCTTCACAGAGCAGCTTCACACCAAGGTCACCCAGGTTGTTCTGCTGCAGGTCCAACCCTGTCAGGCTGGGGCTGGCACCCAGCATGGAGGCCAGGTCCTGGCAGCAGTTGTATGTGAGGCCGCAGCTGACCAGCCTGTGGGAGAGATTGGCATGTCCTGAGGGCCCTCTCCTCAGGGTAACTGGGGTCTGGTTTCCATTTCTAGTACTGTGGCCCTTTTGGGGTCCTTGGTGATATTAAAGGACAAACACATGTCTGGCTTATAGTAACCTGGGACATTTTATTTAAATTTTTAAATATTCTTTGGTGGGTTGCAGGGAGGATGGAAGGAGGCTGGAACAGGTTTATGGGGGAAATAGGACGACATATGCAATGCTTTCAACAATAAAGATTGAAAAATAAATAAATATAAATAAAATAAAGGTTACAGAGACCGGCAAAAAAAAGAAATTTTATTTTTAATCCTCACCAAGGATATTTTTTCCATTGATATTTAGGCAGAGTGGGAGGGAGGAGAGGCAGGAGAGAGAAGGAGAGAAACACCGATGTGAAAGATGAAAGAATTGGTTGCCTCCTGCATGAAGCCCCTTTTGGGACCCCAAGCATTGAAGCTGCAACTGAGGTTCTCACCCTTGACTGGGAATCAAACCTGTGACCCTTCAATCTGGGGGTCGATGCTCCAACCACTGAGCCAAATCTGCCAGAGCATGGGAGATTTTCATTTTCTCCTGCAGCCAAGGAGCCACTGGTCAACATTTCTCACTCCTGTGTGATTCTTACCAATGCTTCCTACTCTCCACATCAGCACTGCACGATTAATTAACCCAACCCTCCAGTTGTGTACTGGGCCTAATGGTTAACTACATCATTTCTAGCAGTTAGCCGACGTGGTGTACTCTGGTGGGGTTCAACTTGAGGGTATGTATCTGCTCCCAACCCCATTCTCCCATCCTGCCTAGTTCTCACTTTCTCTCTGATTTATGGCCTTAGGGCAACTATCTCCCCTCCTGTGGCTGCCCAGCCCTCAAAGTAATGTCAATGATGAGCAATTACAGCTGCAGTGATGGAATGGAGGGAATAAAGCTTTGTATCTTAATACCTTTGATTTCATTTCTTTCCCAATGTTTGAGCAAAGGCACTGCATTTTCATTTTGTATGGATCCTACAAATCATCAAGCTAGTCCTGAGTTGAGGAACAGGTGTTTTTGGTTTGGGAGGAAAGTCTAGTTTAGAATACACTGAATTTGAGGAGCCCCTGGTACACCTTGGAAGAGGGTGTGGTTTCTCAGTTCTCAGCTAAAGTTGGTAGCTTGGCAGGTACCCGCTGAAAGGGGCTTGGGATGCGATGGTGGGAATTCCTGAATGAGGTGGAGGACACTAAAATTGAGACCTCTTTACACTTCACCTCTTTGGACGTCAGATAGGCCTGGTGTCAAAGCTCACCTCTGTCAGTTACTAGATGAAGACTGGGGGCAGGTTTCTTAATCTTCAAGTTTACTGATCTGTAACATGAATTTGACATGCCTTTGCACATGGTGGTTGCCAAGATCAAAGGAGGTAACATATCCCATGTGCTTAAACAGTTCTTAAAGGATGCTGTTGCTGTGGAACCTGAGCCCTTTGGCTTTCTTCTAAGTCTCCTTCCTGTTTTTACACAGTCTTGCATCTCAGTTTTCATGTCCCCCTTCTTTTTTCCTTCTGTCTCAGAAGGGCCAAGGCTCCTGTGTCTTTGACTCTACAATTTTCTGCCTCCCATCTGACCCTGTTCTTTTACGTATTCCCTCTTCAGACCTCCATCCTCTCCTTTACCAGTTCCTTCTGCTTTGTCCCTGTTCTATGCTCAGTTTTACATGTCCATAAAAATCGAAGCACCCAGAATCCTTGAGTCTCACATATTCAACTCTTTTCCGAAGAAATCCAATCATTAGTTAGACTTTGCTTGAAGTTCTTAGACATTCCTACACTCTTCGTGTAGGCAGAAGCTGATCAATGTTTCTCTCTCATAGATGTTTCTATCTCTCTCTCCCTCTCCCTCCCTCTCGCTCTAAAATCAATAAAAACATATATAGATATATATTTTTTAAATACAAAAGATACCATCATGTTCCCACAATCATATCTGTAGGAAACTGATATAGGGTTGAGCCTGGGACTGACCTGCTGTCAAAGTCACAAACAAGTCCCAGCTTAGAGGGCTCAGTCCTCTAAGCATAATTAGGCTTGACCTTATAACACTCCCCGGATCTTACCTGGGAAGCTAATGGGCTGAGGGAAGTACAGGGAGTGTAAACATGATCAAAACAGGTGAAACTCACAAGAACTGTAACTATGGTAACCACTACATTGTTTACCTCAGACTATAAAAGGTGGGTTCGGACTGAGCCCCGGTGGAAGTCCTTCCTCTTGAGTTGGACTTACCCGCCTGGTCCCCCAATATTTCCAAATTATCTCTTGTCTTTTCTATTTCATTTGTGTGTGTCTCCTCTTCCAGATATTGAACCCTGAACCACCCGGGACATGGGAGGAAACATTTACGGCACATATCTATATGTCTTTTGGCCAATGTCTCTCTGCCAGTTCTTCTCCCCTCCTGTTACAGTTGGAGGTGTTTCCCAACTCCTCCTAAGCCATCCTTCTCCCATTGCCTCCCTCTGAGGAAAGGGAGACCATCAATTAGTCCTTCTTGTATCTTTCATCATCCTTTATCAACATATATTCAAACTTAGACCTTTTCCTTCTTTAGTGTAAACAAGTGCACTTGAGCGTGTGCAAACACACACACACACACACACACACACACACACACATTCCTAGTCAGTCCCACATTCTCTTATGCTTTAGTTCTTTTCTCTTGTTTTTTTTTTAATTAAATCTTTATTGTTGAAAGTATTACTTATGTCCTCCATTGACTCCTTCTAGCCCTCCCCCTCACCCCCACCACCACACCCCAGGCCTTCACCACCCTATTTTCTGTGTTCAGGGGTTATCTTTATATGCATACAAGTTCTTTTGTTGATCTCTTCTCACCGAGCCACCCTCCCCCACTTTGTCTCTGACATTCTGCAGTCGGTTCTATGCTTCTATGTCTCTGGATTGACTTTGTTCAACAATTTATTTTGTTCATTAGATTCCACATATGAGTGAGATCATGTGATACTTATCTTTCTCTGATTGGCTTATTTCAGTTAGCATAATATTCTCGAGGTCCTTCCATGTTCTCCCAAAGGGTTAGAGATCCCTCTTTTTTATAGCTCCATAGTATTCTTTGGGAAACTGTTTATTGCCTTCAATATCTGATAAGCATAGACAGAGAACCCCCCCGAAGGCTGGGTGCCTTTGAAGCCCTAGCAAAGGTCGGTGTTAGGCGCCACCTCTGTTTGTCCAGACAGTGGTAGCTGAAACTACTCTCCCATTTATTATTATGTAAATCCTTGCTGATGGGCTTGTCTGCCTGTTGCCAGGGGTCACCTGCCTAAGGGCTATGCTATGGGTGTATCCCAGATCAATAAAAGCTTGGTGAGGCCTGAGCACAGGAGGAAGTCCTTCCCCTTGAGTTGGACTTGGCCGCCTGGTCCCCCAATATTTCCAATGATCTCTTGTCTTTTCATTTTCATTTGTGTGCGGCTCTGCTTCCAGTTCCTGAACCCTGATCCACGCAGGACGTGGTAAGGAAACACTCAACATCTGGCACCCAATATGGGAAAACTGGAAGTGAAGGTTTCGCTACAGCAGGAAAAAAAGGAAGTTTCACCAAAAAAGGTGAGGAAGAAAGAATTCACCAAGAAAAGGTGTGGAAAAATTCACCGAAAAAAGGTGGGGAAATTCACCGCACGCAATGCCCAGGATCAACTTCAGAAATTGAGAGCTGTAAGTAGGCTGGGAACGTTTTCTTTCGCCAGGCTTATGGGGTAGGATTCGGCTTTTAAAAAGTAAGAAATTTTATTATAGACTATTGATTTGCATGCTTAAGGAGTTAAAGTTTCAGAAGGTAATCTCTTACAGTTTTTGCATGTTATTATAGAACATAACCCTTGTTTTCTTGAAAAAGGTACATTAGAGCTTAAAAGTTTGCCAAAAAGTTAATCAGAACTTGAAAAAAAAAGTCAGCAGCAGGAAAAAAATGCCTCCAAAAATTGTTTCCCCTTGTGGAAAACAGTATTTCATTTGCTAGAGCCTTTAGGAGAGGTCAAGGAGGATAGATCTCCTCCCCTTGCACCCTCTGGTCCTAAAGAGGAGCATAAAGAAAAGAAAAAATGGGAGGAATGGCCTTCATGGCCCCATCCATGTCCTAATCTTGAAATGTTTAATTCTGCGTGAATAGAATCACCTGTGTAAAAAAGGCCAAATTATAAAGAAATTGGAATATTAAAAGGTGCTCTTTTAAATGAGGCTGAAAAAAAAAAGAGTGCCATGGTCACCTCAATGTGGTTTCTTGTTCAAATTAATATCTTAATTCATGTTTGGAATCTAAAATCTGTAATAAGAAATGAAATCCCGCTGCTGAATCCCCCTCTGGTGTGGAGAGATTCAAAGGTTGCAAGAGAGGGCAGAGCTGTAAGCTCTCCTACAATGAGATTACTTAATGTTTTATTTAAAAATTACTGGAGAACATCTTATGACAACCAAACTTTGGCTAAGATTACCTTGGGTACTAGCCATGACTTTAGAAAGCGAAAATAGGAAAAAATTTAAAATGTCTTTTTCTATTAAGCATGACTTTGGGGAAAATATGCCATCTGAGTCATTTCCTGAAACTTCCCCCAAAGCAGGATGTGGGGGAAGGGAAGAAAGGAACACATGACAATCCAATATGGATGCCCCCTCCCCAAGTATTCTAGTTTAAAGTCCTTCTTGTAATTGAAAAGTTTTACAAAATTTAGAAAATGCGTCTGGGATTTCTGTGCACGTGTAAATAGAAAAACTGGCTTGGAACTAATGCGCGCATCGTCCGATTTTAGACATTTAGATAGAGTTTTGAGCTAGAGTCTCTTTACAATTGTACAAAATAAAACCCAAGACTTATTAATTCCTAAATGGCAAATTTGACCCAAAGGAAAAAAGATGCTGGCTAGATTCTAGCAGAAGGGTTGGCATTTCCATAATAAAGAACAGTTTTTAAATGCTAATGAAGGGTGTTAAAAAGTTAACTTCAAGGCTGAAAAGGAAATTCAGTAAAATTGTCTCTGTTACAAAAATTTGCTAAAGAATATGCCTTAAAATAATTATTTGGATTTAAATCTTAAGAATTATTAAACTATATGAATTATAAAAATCTAAGTAGCCCAGGTAAAAGATGGCTATGCCCTTCAATTAAGGCTGGCTTCCCAAGGCAATTTCTAATGGAGGAAGGGCTAGCCTCCCTTCCCCCAACAGAACAAGCAGGTAGGCAAAAATTTCCCGCCTGTGGCAACTTCTAAAGACAGGTTTGCTTCCCAGTTTCCCATCCTTGGGAGAAAGAATGTAACTAATTTGCATTTTAATGGTTACCTGTTTCCAGTCAATGGCAGCCAAAGGCTTTGGGAGTTTGCTAAATTGAATTAGATATTCTGAAATAACAAAATGCTAAAATATTAATCTAAATTTGCCTCATGAAAAATCTAGAGGACAGAATTAAATCTGTTGGTTGATTATGTCTTGCATTTTTGAAGTTTATTCTTTAAAAAGTTACTGATTGAGAAATGCTAAATATTTGACTTGCCAGCTAAAAGTTTAAGGTTTGGATTGAATTGGGAAAAATTGTGTAATTGTGGTAGCTAAATGCCTATATAAGTGTAGAAATTTATCTTTGAGAAAATAATTTTTGTTTTCTCTGAAATAATTAGAATTCAAAATATGTCGCTTATTGGTCTGATCAAAAAAGAGGATTAATTTTGTGATCTCAACTGAAATTTTTAATACAAAAACCAGTTTAAATTTATATTCTTTAAAATAATTATAAAAGGTATAAACAGCTAATGAGATTTCTGTTTGTCTGCAATGTAATGTTGGCCATCTATCTTTTAGGGGTTTTGGTTTGCTCTGTCAGAGAACAGTGTAGACAGCCACCACTCTGAGCTGTGTGACTTGGCAGCCGCCATGTTGGCCGCATGGCTTGCCGCTCCCCTGGGGGCCGCCATCTAGAAACAGCAAAGGCCCTCCTCTGATTAGCCAATCACAAAAGGAATGTCTGCTCACCGAGGCAGGATGATGTCATGCTGTGCTTTAAGCAGAATTTTACTATGGAATGCG